>NC_087224.1:19513342-19533342 GCF_015104395.2 Macrobrachium nipponense | reverse complement strand
TAAATCTTATTACAGTCTTTACAAGGGATACCGCATAGAATATTGTTAGAACTGGGCGTGAAATTGGGGTGAAAAGGTAGAGAGACAATATTCTCAAGTTCTGTGTTGATTGTGGTTGGATTGTAATATATCTTCTTTGTCTTATTCTTACACATTTCCAAAATATATAAAGGATAACATAAATAATCTCCTATTTTGTCAACATTTTAAAACTCATCGTCTAAGTATTCAAGACTACAAATTCTAAGTGCTCAATGATACATACTGGTAAATGTTGGTATCTTAATTAGTTTAGCATGATTTGAATAAAAATAAATATATGACAAATTATTTGTTGGTTTCCTATATACTTTAAAAAATATTAGTATTATTTATGATAACTAGATCTAGGAATGAGATACAATTATTTTCTTCATATTCCATTGTGCATTTTATAGAAGTGCAAGATTATTCATTGTATTCAGGAAAACATATATTTACATTATTTTTTACAATACAAAAACAATCTTCTACATATCTTACCCAAAAAACCTTAGAGAATAGATTCCTTGGAATGAGACTTAGTCTCAAAAAAATCTCCATGTAGATATTACGTAAAAAGAAAAGGAGGAAGGGGAGTTCCCAACAGCCATGCCAAATATTTGCTCATAGAAGTTACCATTGAAGGTGTATTTACAATTTTTTATGCAAAGGGTTATCAATTTAATAATGACATTGGTAGGTCACTCTAAACTATATAAATCTAAATGTTTTGATAGATAGTAGAAGTAAGTCAACAATAGGAACTTCAGTGAATAAAGATGTCGCATCAGAACTAGTTAGTTTATCTGTAGGGGATAAATAAGGGACAGTCTAGAAGAGAAAGTAATTCAACTAAATATTTAAACAATTTATAACTAATAGAACCGGTTGAGCTGATAATGGGATGTATAGGAAAATCTCTCTTATGGGTTCTGATTATTCCATATAAGTGAGGCAGGGATAGAAATATTCAACCCATTGGGATGATACCCTGGCTTTAGAAGTTTCCCCACTAAGGTCCCTCATCGTGCCAAATCTCATCGAAAGCCGTTCAGCCGTTCCGGAGATCCGTTCAGCCGTTCCGGAGATCCGTTCAGCCGTTCCGAAGATCCACATATCGATAATTTGTATTCCGGGGGTATGGTGGTTGATGGACCTCATGAATAATAATCCCAGTATAAACCTATCCCCTACAGACGGCAAAATGACTGACGCCTTCATTACCAATATCAAGCGGAGGTACCCACATATATTATAATATATTATATATATATATATATATATTATATATAGATATTTATATTATATCTAAGTATATATTAATATATTTATATAATATATACATACATGCAGGCAAACCCCCTACTTAGGGGCATTCGCTTTCATAAGGTACTCAATAATTGCGAATTATGTGTAGGAGATTCTTGACTTCTAGATCGAAGATGAGGTTCTTAGTCACGTTAATATCGATCATAATTCTACACTCATCGTTTAGTTTTAAACTTTATATAAAAAGCCTCTTGAAGCTCAAACCCTTATGTCCATCTTTGTTCAATGATAATCAACTAATTCGATCATTCAATAAACGTGTCTATTTTCCTGACAAAAGATTCACCTATCAAAATGCAAGTGGTGTTGCACACCGATCTATCTACCTGGACAGTAGCTCTCAAACAATGGGTCGCCAGATCAATTTTGATGGGTCGCAGGGACACAGGAACATTATCACACTTTCAATTACTTGAACCGAATTCTTCTTTTAACAACAAATGGATTCTATCAATTTAGTTTTGTTAATGAAATCAGTGCCACGAAGTCTATCAGTTTGGTTTGTGAATGAAAAGCTGTAAACATTATTTTTTCCAAAATAAAGTGTATATATCACTACATTTCCTTTCTCTCTACATTACTCTGGGTCGCAAAGGATTGAAATGTTCCAAATAGGGTCGCTCACGAAAAAGTTTGAGAACCGCTGGTCTACCAAAATGTAAGTGAACCCTTCGTATTATATTAGTTTTTTCTCATACTCTGTTTACTTCGTGACTGTTAATCTGAAATCACGGGGAAAGCAGCTAAGGAAGGAAGGTGACGCGACTGAGAGTGGTGACTACTCAGTTCAAAGAAAATATGCTTATTCCCGATAGGTTGGACTGAACTGACTACCTATGAGGTCAGTCAGCTTTGAAACAGAAAATATTAGTGAAAGTTTTAAAAGGTGTAACAGGAGGAAAACCTTTTCCAGTTGCACTATGAATCAACTGTGAGGAGAGGGTTCCAGCTAGGGGACGAAGACGCATTGGAAGGAATCTCAAGTAATACCTACAGAGCATCGCATGAGGTGCACTGATGACACTACCCCCCTACAGGGCCCAATAGGTTGGAGATGGAGACTAATCAAAAGCTTGGAGATGAACAAGCTGGTTTCTGAGAAGGCAAGAGCTACCAAGGTCAAATGATTGAGTTACGAACATTCTGAAACGGTGTATGGAATCTAAGAATTTCCTTCTGGAGGCTTCTGACAGCAACAACAAGGCATTGGACAGCGTCCAGAAAATGTCTGACGTTAATAAGGAATAACGCTCAAGTGTGCAATGCCAAGAGAAATCCTTCACGGACGAAGTAGGTGCAAAATCAAAGCTGATGAGGTTTTGTCCAGCCGCAGAAAATAGCGGGGTTCTGCAAGGGGGCGTTCCTCTGACTTTGTCGTTTGCTCTTTTCACAAATATCAAAAGGATAAAGAAGGAGTCACGATAGAAACGTGGTAGACATAAAATAATTAGACAATGCTGTTTTAATTAGCAGAGCTCCACTAGCTTCACAAAGCCTGCCGAATAGATGCGTCATGTGTCTTCATGTATCTCGAGAGATGCAACTCAAGATAAATTTAGGAAAAACAGAAGTGATGAGGACAGAGTTTCCACGAAGGGATGACGTAACACTAAACGGAGAAATGAAGAATGAGGTTCAATCTTTTAATGTTACGAACACTGATGAAAGATTAAAAACGACAAATAAAACACTGGACAAGTTGATTAACGATCTGAAAATCATACAGACTCAAGTTGCCAACGACAAAAATATTATACGGAAGCCTAGTAAGATATGAAAATGAAACTATATCTACATGCGCCTTTCGATTTGAAGAATGTCATTAGAGAACAGAATAGGATATTTAGGCCAAAGACCAAGTGCTGAGACCTATGAAGTCATTCAGCGCTGGAAAGGGAAACTGTGGAGAACAGTAAGGGAATGGTGTCAGATGTAGGGTCTCTGTGGGCACCAAAAGAGACCTGGAATAGACCTTTTTGGATGAGGATCCTGAGAAGCTAAGCTGAGGATGACGACAAAATCTCAGAATTTTAATGGAGTTGTCTTCTGGTCAAAATTTTTGGGTTTAAATTTTCTGACAAAATGTCCATTCAGTCTAGTATACAAAGGAATAAAGTTATTCCTTGCATCTCTGAAAATACATACAGACACTAGTAAAACTGACTGACTATTATCGAACGAGCTTAATGGTGGGTGCTACGTGTCCTGGAACCCGGCATGGCTGTCTCCTCTACCCTCCTGATTCCCTAACTACCCCACCCCCACCTGGGGCGGACAAACAGGTTTGCAAGAGGAGGATGATCAATGTCTCCCCAACCCTCCTGATCCCATACCTACCCCAACCCCACCTGGGGTGGACAAACCGGTTTGCATGAAGTGGGTGGATGTCTCCCCTACCCTCCTAATCCCCTACCTACCCCAACCCCACCTGGGGCGGACAAACTGTTGGATGTCTTTCCTACCCTCTTGATCCCCTACCTACCCCGCCAGCCCCCACCTGTGGTGGACAAACAGGTTTGCATGAGGAATATGGATGTCTCCCTTACCTAACCTGCCCCACCCAGGGCAGTCAAACTGGCTTGAAGGGGGTGGGTGGCTGTGTCAAGTCTCCCCTGGTGTCATCCTGGGGAGGCCAAGCAAGATCCACCCGGGTACTATTATTATTATTATTATTATTATTATTATTATTATTATTGTTGTTGTTTTATAATCCTGTCTACTTCATCGTATACCTACTCCCCAGTTCTTCATACAAAAGGAGAAATCAAACATTGCATGACCCGAAACAGATAGCGCATGCAAGCAAGCAAGCAACACTTAAGGCAACGAGGACATTGGGCATCATCCACTTACCTGTAATACTGCCAGCGTTACCAGAACAACCCCGTGTCTCATGAATGTCTCCGTTGCCATAACTCAGTAACTGAAATGGAAATAGAATAATAATAATAATAATAATAATAATAATAATAATAATAATAATAATAGTTACTGCTTCAGCACCATTAATCTTGTAGAGAGTCTTCTCTATTTTTCTGATGACAGCTTTCTCTCTGTTGCTTAGACTGGCAAGCAACACCCCAAAAGGGCATGGTAAAATTCGGTTGAGTCATTTTGGTGTTTATTATTGCTTATACAATGCTCTCTCTCTCTCTCTCTCTCTCTCTCTCTATCTCTCTCTCTCTCTCTCTCTCTCAATGCAACGTTTCGTCCAGATCTACAGGACATTTTCCAGCAATGACTCAGCAGTCATCGCTGGAAAATGTCCTGAAGATCTGGACGAAACGTCACAGTGGAGAGAGAAAGAGAGAGAGCATAAGTCTTGAAACGGAGACACTAATGCACAGCTATGTATAAGCCCATTTATCTAAAAGATTAATCTGTACTGAAAACTTTCCCTTATCAATAATAATAATAATAATAATAATAATAATAATAATAATAATAATAATTAATTATATATTATTATTATTATTATTATTATTATATTATTATTATTGAAAAGGGGAATCGAACAGTTTCCCAAAAACTTTCATTCCTGATTCATCTTTAAATATATGTATACATATTCATAACTGTGGATTTGTATTTCCAATAATAATGATAATATCCCTAATTTCAGCTCAGGGCCATATATAGGGAATAAACAAATACAATACACACACTCAAGATACACGAGATAACATGATAAAAAGTGACACTCGGCAATATCTACACAGTTGCTGGAGAAGTATAAAAAAAAATAGAGTTCATAAATAATGGCACAGACAGTAATAATATGGAGAATAATAGTAAAGAAATATTAAATATGATAACAATAAAAAAAAACAGATTGCATACAATCTATAGCGGTGCCATGTGCACGACCATGGCTAACTTTAACCTTGAATAAAAATAAACACTACTGAGGAGGCTACAGGGCTACAATTTGCTATGTTTGACGATTGGAGGGTGGATGATCAACATACCAATTTGCAGCCCTCTAGCCTCGGTGGTTTACTAAGATCTCTGGGTAGACAGAGATTGGACGGCCAGACAAAGCCGTTACAATAGTGTTCTTTTACAGAAAACTAATAAAAACTGTGGTTTATGACAGCTCTGGCTTACGACATTCTAAGGTTTCCACGCTTTTCAAATATTCACCTGAAATATTTTCCTGCTTTATGACGCATGTTCTGGTGTTACAATGCTTATGACGCCGATCCGACGGAAGAAATATGACTCCCAAAAGGCAAAATAATCAATATTTGAAGTTTTATTTTTAATGAAAAACGCAATACAAATGCAATTTACATAGTTTTTAATCCACCCAAAGCATTAAAAGTAAAGTTTTCTTAGAATTTTCAACAACGATTTCCGACGTTTCGGGTTACGGCAATTTTCGACTTATGACGCGGCTCAAGATCGTAACTCCAGTTGTAAACCGGGGACTGTCTATTTTGTGGAGGAGATCAGCCAGCCACTTCAACAAAAAATTCTCACTTAAGAACCATGGAAAGAGGATAGTTACCATCCTCATCCCAGTACACGGGAAAGAAAGTGTCTTATGGTAAAGGAGCGAGAGACACCTTTATCAAGTGTAAAACCCATCTTTTTATACAGTATATTATTGGAAGACAATACAAAATTGAATAAAATATGCTGTGGTCTCGTTTTTATCTGTAATTAATTCAATTAATGTTCTACCCTCTGCTCTTGTGTACCTTTCCAATGTCTTGGTATAAATACATGCACACACACACACACACACACATACATATATATATATATATATATATATATATATATATATATATATATATATATATATATATATATATGAATTCTTATCACATCACCGTAATTCATATACATGCATTAAGCTACAAAAGTACTTTAATATCCAATTCGCTCTACCTCGCGATTAGTAATATATTTTCATATATGTTAACCGAAGGGGAATTTTTTATGGAAATATATTATTCCGAGGTAGAGCGAATTGGATAATACAGGACATTTATGGCTTAATGCATGTATATATATGTATACATACATATATATATATATATATATATATATATATATATATATATATCTATATATATATATTGACAAAAACTTTCTATATTTTAGAAAATTACATTCAATCAGATGTCGATTTTTTGTAGATTACCTCTCTCTTCTCTTCTCTCTCTCTCTCTCTCTCTCTCTCTCTCTCTCGTCTTCATCTCTCTCTCTCTCATCTCTCTCTATATATATATATATATATACTATATATATATAGAGAGAGAGAGAGAGATATATGGAAAAGACGAGAGAGAGAGAGAGAGAGACAAAACAGGCATGATCTTCCATTTGTTAATGCAAATATTAACTGCATAATCAGGAAGACAATAACTGAAATAACTGTAAATAAAATTAAAAAATGAAAAAATCCGACTCCCATTATGACTGAACACGAAGCACGAAACAGAGAACATCACAATCCCAAAACTAAACATAGAAAACGTGTAAAAAAAAAAAAAAATTACGAGAATCGCAAAACAAACTCAACAGAAGGATAACGAATTCAAGAATGGGAACTAAACAGCAAAACTGGAGCTCTAGAACAAAAGAAACAAGCCAAGCGAGCAGAGAGAGAGAGAGAGAGAGAGAGAGAGCGTCTCCCCCGTTTCCGGACAGAGCGGAGCCAGCCGAACGGCCTACGATGCCCCGAGGGCCTCTCGATACTCATTTTCGGGGCTGACAGCCTCTCTCTCTCTCTCTCTCTCTCTCTCTCTCTCTCTCGAGCTGACGATACAATACCTGGGAGTTTGTGTATGTGTGGAGGTGGTGTTGAGGGTTGCTTGTTTATTATTATTATTATTATTATTCATTCAGAGAAGAAGAAGAAGAAACCTATCCATATGGAACAAACCCACCAAAGGGGCCATATCACGAAATATTTGGATAAACTTCCAAAGAATGTGAAGGTGTTCATCAAGAAGAAGTAAGACGAGGTAGAGGGAATTACAGAAAGAGGAGATCCCACTTATGAGAGAAAAAGATAAATAAATAAATGAATAATAAAAAATGCAATTAAAATGCCAGGAGAATAGTACTACCATTGAACAACACACTTTAGTCTTTCTTTTGTTTGTGATAGATCTGTCATGTTTGCAGCAAGCGTATCTTTGTTTATTTCTTATTCTTTTTTTTAGTTAATATTATTTGATTTCAGTAGATGAAACATATTCACACTCACTCGAAATTCTTTAAGCCTCTAAAGAATGTTGGTTCCAACATGCCACCGCTAAGGAACCCCCAACACTGCAGTAGTAACTGATCACCATACAAAGCCAATTATTTTATCCCATCTAACTCTAGGGGAGACGCCCAAACCCCCTTCACACATCTGAGTGTTGCACGACACTCACCACTATACCAGCGTTTGCCATCTTCAACATTTTCTCCAAAAGCTAATTTACTTCGCCGTTTTATGGCCACAATATTTGTTAATTTCATTTTATTATCCTTATTCAGTAAAATGGCTTCACAGAACGTAAGGTCATCGACACCAAAATTGAAAAAAAGAGGAAAATGGTGAATCTTGTTTTAAAAAAAGGAGAAGAAAAACCAAGGTTGCTTTGTTTTATTTTATATGAAGTAATAGTTACTTTCTAGAGAGATTTTGCACATCGATTTTGTTTTGTTTTGCCCAGAAGTTTTGGTCTTTTGAGAAAAGAAGTTTTGGTCCTTAGAGAGAAGAAGTTTTGGTCTATTGAGAGAAGGAGAAGTTTTTTTGGTCTATTGAGAGAAAGAGAAGTTTTTTTGGTCTATTGAGAGAAAGAGAAGTTTTTTTGGTCTATTGAGAGAAGAAGTTTTGGTCTATTGAGAGAAGGAGAGGTCGTCCTCAATCTGCATTTCTTGAGACCAACACCAATGACGGGATTCGCTGTATTCTGAGCTATGTTCTTCCTGCTTGATGTGGTACTTTCTGCTCATTCAAGATGAATATATGTAGCAAATCACATGATATATATATATATATATATATATACATATATATATATATATATATATATATATATATATATATATACATATATACACATTCAATGTAGCATGAAAAACACGTACTATAGTAGATTCACATCAATCGTGCATCTGATGTCTAGGCCAGTCCCTTACGACGCTCCTGACTGGCTGGGTTGATAAGCCAATGACAGGGCTGGAAACTCTCAGTCTCTCTCGAGATTTCACATAGGCAGGATTTATGTTCCACCTCTCCTGAGGGATACTTTTGAAAGACGTATCCCTCAGGAGAGGAGGAGCATAGATCCTAACCATGTGAACTCTCGAGAGAGACAGGGTTTCCAGCCCTGTGATTGGCTTATCAACGGCCAATCAGGAGTGTCGTAAGGGACTGGCCTAGACATCAGATGCAAGGTTGATGTGGATCTACTATACTTGAGAATATCCTTAAATCCACAGTAGAAAGGAAAGTGAAACAGGGACTTGGAAGAAGCACTTTCGTAGTATATTCTACATTTTCAAGTTCGCACTGAATATAAAAGAAGTTGACAGGCCATTATATGCAAAAACAGAAAGAGGGGGCGGGGTTACACTTTATTAATCTGGGCAGCGTGTTCTTGAAGCGAAAGAGAGAAGGAAAGAGGATCAAGGTATCATCCTGGGATGGAGACTTAAAATTCCTAGTTGACGTGGCTTCAATAAAGATGGACTCCAACAGATTCTTTTTTCGGTGATGTTTGATTATCGAGGAATTATCCCAGCAGTGGAGGGGGTCAGCTTCTGGTTGTCAAGAGTAATGACAGAAATATTTAAAATACCAATTAGCTAATTCACCGCTCAGGATCAACAGAGACACGTAACCGATTTCTAAGGTGATGATAAATCTGTTGATGGTAATGAACATTTCTCTATAGTATCAGTGTAGAGTACTGAGGTAACTGAGTATAGTTATGGATCCAGTTCAGAATTATTCATCACCATTATTACCAACATCTAACCAATAAGGCAATCACTGTATGTAGTATATATATATATATATATATATATATATATATATATATATATGTGTGTGTGTGTGTGTGTGTGTGTGTGTGTGTGATGTATATATATATATACATATGAATCACGAAAATATGGACTGCGATGAATATGTAAATAAAGACATAATCCATGAAAGAAAAGTAAGTGAAACGATGGAATAGCGCTTCGAGGCCTTTCGACTCTCGTCCTTTGCCAAGCAGACTTCAGAGGCCTCGCGGCATTACTCCAGTCTTTCACTTTCCTTCTAGGATTTTGTGTGTGTATATATATATATATATATATATATATATATATATATATATATATATAATATATATAATTTAGCAGTAGCCACAGTAACTTCCTAACTTCTAATTAGATTTCTTCACAGTTTTTCGACGCGCCAGTCACTACAGAACCTAAAATCCAAATGAAGAAACAAATGAATTCTGACCTCTTAAATTATGAAGTTCAAAAGCCACTGGGGCTATTATCTATGTATAAATATATGTATATATGTATATATACACATGCATATATATATATATATATATAATATAGATAAAAGACAGTAAAATTCCGAAGAAAATGCCTTCAAAAACCTGTGACATTACAAAATAACAAAAGGAAAATCACAGATGAGCACAGCCTGGACGAAGCGTGCCTCGCTGATGTTAGAGCGCTTATAAGTCTGTTGTCTGATCGTTTCTGGTCCACATCGCCAGATAAATACCCAGTTTGAAAATCTGATGGCGATCATTAGGGGCTCCGAATTCTGCCCCGGGGGTACGCAGCTCTTGAAGTATATAGTATACTCGTCTATCAAGCGAGGATCAGACGCACAGGAACGATAGCATCAATCGTGCAAGGTAATATTTGGTTGTCAAGGGGCTATCCTCTGAAAGAGATTTCAGTGCATTGTATTCGCGGGGTTTAATTTCCGCGTTACTCGCGAATTTATAGCCACCGCCAACAGCCTTCAAGTAGGAAACCGGGGCTCGGTTAATTTCTTTGATAGTCTTCAATCGCGGGCGCCGATGGGGCAGGCCACGAGTCAAAGAAAAAGGAGAAGAGAGTGAAAAGTAAAGTGGACGATTGTAAGGGTTGAATTATTCAGTTAGTCACATTCCTGAATGTTACAATGTGGAGTGCAAAGTCCGTAGATTGAATCCGCAATGCCATTGATATTTTTATATAATAATAATAATAATAATAATAATAATAATAATAATAATAATAATAATAATAATAATAATAATAATAATTATATTATTGAGATTAATAGTAAAATATGAAAAAGAAACATATATAATAATGACGGCAATTTGATTTGCCTATAAAATAATTTCCTGAAAGGGACCTTCGATCAGGAATTGAATAGAAGGTAATTTATACGAAAAAGCAATTGAATAGGAGGTAATTTATACGAAACAGGAATTGAATAAAAGGTAATTTTTACGAAAAAGGAATACGAAAGGAATTAATACGAAAACAGGAATTGAATAGGTGGTAATTACAAACGAAACAGGAATTGAATAAGGAGGTAATACGAAACAGGAATTGAATAGAAGGTAATTTATACGAAACAGGAATTGAATAGGAGGTAATTTATACGAAACAGGAATTGAATAGAAGGTAATTTATACGAAACAGGAATTGAATAGAAGGTAATTTATACGAAACAGGAATTGAATAGAAGGTAATTTATACGAAACAGGAATTGAATAGAGGTAATTTATACGAAACAGGAATTGAATAGAAGGTAATTTATACGAAACAGGAATTGAATAGGAGGTAATTTATACGAAACAGGAATTGAATAGAAGGTAATTTATACGAAACAGGAATTGAATAGAAGGTAATTTATACGAAACAGGAATTGAAATTTAGTGGTTAATTTACACGAAACAGGAAATTGAATAGGAGGTAATTTATACGAAACAGGAAATGAATAGAAGGTAATTTACGAAACAGGAATTGAAATAGAAGGGGGGTTAATTTATACGAAAAAGTGAATTGAATTAGACGGTAAATTTACACGGAAACAGAATTGAATAGGTGGTAAATTTATACGCAAACAGGGAATTTTTGAATAGAAGGTTAATTTATACGAAACACAGGGAATTCGAATAGGAAGGGTAATTATACGGAAACAGGAATTTGAATAGAACTGTAAAAATTTTTATACGAAACAGGAATTGAATAGGGAGGATAATTTATACGAAAACCAGGAATTTGCAATAGAAGGTAATTATACGAAAACAGGAATTGAATAGGTGGTAATTTTACACGAAACAGGAATGAATAAGAGGGTAAGTTATACGGAAACAGGGAATTGAATAAGAAGGCAATTTATACGAAACAGGAATTGAAATAGAAGGTAATTTATACGAAAACAGGGGAATTGAATAGAAGGTAATTTATACGAAACAGGAATGTGAATATAAGGTATTTATACAAAAACAGAATTGAATAGAAGGTAACTTTACATCGAAACAGGAAGCTTGAATAGGTGGTAATTACCCACGATAACAGGAAAATTGAATAGAAGGGAATTGATACGAAACAGGAAATTGAATAGAAGGTTAATTTATAAGAAACAGGAATTGAAAGAGGTAATTATACGAAAAACAGGAAATTGAATCGAAGGTAATTTATACGAAACAGGAATGAATAGAAGGTCATTTATACGAAACAGGAATGGAATGAGGAATTATACGAAAACAGGAATTGGAAATAGGAGATAATTTATACGAAAAAGGAATTGGAATAGGAGATAATTTACACGAAACAGGAATTGAATAGGAGATAATTTACACGAAACAGGAATTGAATAGAAGGTATAATTTATCCGAAACAGGAATTGAATAGGAAGTAATTTAAATACGAAACAGGAATTGAATAGAGGTAATCTATACGAAACAGAAAATTGAATAGGAGGTAATTTATGAAACAGGAATTGAATAGGAGGTAATTTATACGAAACAGGAAATTTTGAATAGGAGATAATTTATACAAAACAGGAAATTGAATAAGAAGGTAATTTACACGAACAAAGGAATTGAATAGGAGGTAATTTATACGAAACCGGAATTGCAATAGGAGGTAATTTATACGAAACAGGAATTGAATAGAAGGTAATTTATACGAAACCAGGAATTGAATAGGAGGTAATTTCGACGAACAGGAATTGGAAAGAGGTAATGTTATACGAAACAGGAATTGAATAGAGGTTAATTTATACGAAAACAGGAATGAATAGGAGATAATCCATACGAAAACAGGAATTGATAGGAAAGGAATTTATACGAAAACAGGAATGACATAGGAGGGGTAATTTATACGAAACAGGAATTGCAAATAGGAGGTTAATTATACGAAAACAGGAATTGATAGAAGGTAATTTACACGCAAAAAGGAAATGAATAGGAAGGTAATTACACAAAAACAGAATGAATAGAAGGTAATTTACACGAAACAGGAATTGAATAGGAGGTAAATTTACACGAAACAGGATTGATAGCAGGTAATTTACACGGAACAGGAATTGAATATAGGAGGTAATTTACACGTAAACAGGAATTGAATAGAGGTAAATTTCACGAAACAGGATTGAATAAATAAGAAGGTAATTTATAACGAAACAGGAATTGAATAGATGTTAATATACGAAACAGGAATTGAATAGAAAGGTAATTTAATTCATTAACAAAAACAAAGGAATTGAATAGGGAGGTAAATTTTCACGAAACAGGAATTGAATAGAAGGTAATTTTACACGAAACAGGAATTGGTGAATAGAAGGTAATTTACAAAACAAAAGGAATGATAGAAAGGTAATTTACAAAACGAAACAAGGAATTTTTTGTATAAGGAGGTAATTTACACGAAACAGGAATTGAATAGAAGGTAATTATACGAAACAGGAATTGAATAGAAGGTATTTCAAACGGAAACGGGAAATTTTGATTGAAAGGTTAATTTACACGAAACAGGAATTGAATAGAAGGTAATTTACGAAACGGAGGAATTGAATAGAAAGGGTAATTTACTTTACGAAAACAGGAATTGAATAGAAGGTATTTATACGAAACAGGAATGAATAGAATGGTAATTTTCATACGAAACAGGAATGAATAGAAGGTTAATTTATACGAAAAACAGGATGAATAGGAAGGTAATTATACGAAACAGGAATGAATAGGAAGGTAATTTATAAGAAACAGGAATTGAATAGGAGGTAATTTCATAGAAAACAGGAATTGAATAGAAGGTAATTACACGAAACAGGAATGAATAGGAAGGTAAATTTATACGAAAACAGGAATTGGATAAGAAGGTAATATTAACACGAAAACAGGAATTGAATAGAGGGTAATTCATACAAAAAGGAATTGTACTTGAATAGAAGGTAATTTATACGACACAGGAATGGAATAGGAAGGTAATTTATACAAAACAGGAATGAATATAAGGTAATTTATAACGAAACAGGAATTGGGGGGGGGGGAATAGAAGGTAATTTCTTAATGAAAAAAACAGAATTGAATAGAAGGTAATTTATACGAAACAGGAATTGAATCGGAAGGTAATTCATACGAAACGGAATTGAATAGAAGGTAATTTACGAAAACAGGAATTGAATAGGAAGGTAATTCAAAAATAAACAAAACAAAGGAATTGAATAGAAGGTAATTATACGAAACAGGAAATTGAATCAGGAAAGGTAATTTTATTACGAAACAGGAATTGAATAGGAGGTAATTCTACAAAAACAGGAATTGAATAGGAGGTAATTTTATACGAAACAGGAATTGAATAGGAGGTAAATTATACGAAAACAGTGAATTGAATAGAAGGTAATTTATACGAACGGAATTTGAAATAAGAAGGTACTTTGACAACGAAAAACAGGTAATTTGATAGAAAGGTAATTCATTACGAAACAGGAATTGAATAGGAGGTAATTCATACAAAACGGAATTGAATAGAAGGTAATTTATCGAAACAGGAATTTGAATAGAAGGTAATTTATACGAAAACAGGAAATTGAATAAGGACGGTAATTTCATACGAAACAGGAATTGAATAGGAAGGTAATTTATACGAAACAGGAATGAATTAGGAGGTACAATTTATACGAAAACAGGAATTGAATAGAAGGTAATTTATGACGAAACCAGGAAACTTGAATAGGAAGGTAATTTACACGAAACAGGAATTGAATAGAAGGTAATTTATACGAAACAGGAATTGAATAGAAGGTAATTTATACGAAACAGGAATTGAATAGAAGGTAATTTATACGAAACAGGAATTGAATAGAAGGTAATTTATACGAAACAGGAATTGAATAGGAGGTAATTTATACGAAACAGGAATTGAATAGAAGGTAATTTATACGAAAAACAGGAATTGAATAGAAGGAATTTATACGAAACAGGAATTGAATAGAAGGTAAATTTATACGAAACAAGGAATGAATAGGAAGTAATTTATACGAAACAGGAATTGATAGGAGTAATTTATACGAAACAGGAATTGAATAGAGGTTCATTAACGAAACAGGAATTGAATGAGGAAGGTAATTTATACAAAACAGGAATTGAATAGAGGGTAATTTATACGAAACAGGAATTGAATAGAAGGTAATTTATACGAAACAGGAATTGAATAGAAGGTAATTTATACGAAACAGGAATTGAATAGAAGGTAATTTATACGAAACAGGAATTGAATAGAAGGTAATTTATACGAAACAGGAATTGAATAGAAGGTAATTCATACAAAACAGGAATTGAATAGAAGGTAATTTATACGAAACAGGAATTGAATAGGAGGTAATTTATACGAAACAGGAATTGAATAGGAGGTAATTTATACGAAACAGGAATTGAATAGGAGGTAATTTATACGAAACAGGAATTGAATAGGAGGTAATTTATACGAAACAGGAATTGAATAGGAGGTAATTTATACGAAACAGGAATTGAATAGAAGGTAATTTATACGAAACAGGAATTGAATAGAAGGTAATTTATACGAAACAGGAATTGAATAGAAGGTAATTTATACGAAACAGGAATTGAATAGAAGGTAATTTATACGAAACAGGAACTGAATCAAAGTTGAAGATTTGTCTGTCTGTCGACACTTTTTCCATGAGCTCTGGAAACCCACAGAAGAGTTAGCCATGATCGTGCCTCTGGCAACACAACCCAACAGGCAAACACATACAGCATTAGACGCTGTACAGAAAACTCTATTCCCATTCCTCTCCAAATTTCTACGAGATGCAAAGAACCATTAAGTAATGCCTTATAATGAGAAGTGCAGCAATGGCCGCCCTTAGTAAATAAGGAATAACAAGAGTGGAAAGTTATCCGCCGAATTGGCAACACTAGACGGCGTACCCGGATGCCTATCGGAGAATTTTATTTTTAACACCTTTTAATTACAATAAGCATGGCCTTACGGAGCCCAGTTATGACTCAGTTGCGGGCGTATGCACACACTCACACACACACACACACTGCATCTACATATATGTATGTATGTATGTGCGTGAGTATATATATATGTGTTTGATTTTAAAGCACAAAATAGGTAAAAAAACGTGACGGTTATACGAACAAAGTTACAGCCACGAAGAAAACTGAAACAATTGAGAAGCATATCACAATGTGGCTGTATCTTTATATATATATATATATATATATATATATATATATATATATATATATATATATATATATATATATACACAGCGATTTTTCCATCGCCCTGGGTGAGACGCGAAATGCCTTGTGACATCTGAGTGGCATGTCACAACACTAACCACTATCCCAGCAGACCAGATGGAATAGAGCTAGCTATTTCTCTGACCAATAGCGTCTGGCAGAAAGAACAGTGATTGCCATCGACCTTAAGGGAAGGTATTAGCAAGTAGTCCAGATGCAAGAAATATGAAGCTCCGTATTTCTTGCCGCTGGATCCAAGGCTCTTCTCTATATATAAATGTTTATATATATATAGATATCGATATATATTATATATATATTATATATATATATATATATATATTTATATATAATATATATATCCTTTCATTTCCTTAACCCGTGATTAGTGGCCCTCATGATGGAATAAAGAAGAGTGCCACTGAAAAGAAGAAGAAGAAGAAGAAGAAGAAGAGTGGCAGCGTCTAATGGCACTTGAAGGCCACCCGTCATTTTCCAAGAAAACCCTCGACGGACATCGCTTACATATATATATTATATATCCTTTAAGGAACCACGCCGAAGGATTCCGAGCGCCCCTTCCTATACTTGAGGCGCTCCAAAGGGGATGACGGGACTCACTCGAGGGGCGGAGGTGGGGGGGAACTGGACCTGCCGCTTAAAAGGGCTTCATTGTGCCCCACTGCCGCTCCTGGCATTGAGCCGTTTTGGACGTAAAACTAACGACACTAAAATTACGAAACGCCAAAATACCTTCGAACTGATCACGTGTCTTTTCAGTTCAAGGAACTTAATAGATCTATGAGATTCCCACAGGAGCGGAGTCCTGCACACAAGGAAGGAAGGAAGGAAGGAAGGAAGGAGTCCTGGTATCCTTCGTCCTTGTGCCAAGAAGAGGGAAGTGCACTACTATACTTCAGGTGCGGATTGGGTGACTCGCTATCGCAAGTTGGAGTGTAAACTGAGAATTCGCTCTGGCTACGAGGATGGGCTCTCTCTCTCTCTCTCTCTATTGTCTAGTTCTCACACTCTTTCTATTGTCTGGTTCTCACACTCTCTTTCTGCTGTCTGGTTCGGCACTCTCTTTCTCTCTCTACACATATATATATATATATATATATATATATATATATATATATATATATATATATATATATATATATAATAATATGTCTGGCTCTCTCTCTCTGTCTCTCTCTCTCTCTCTTTCTGGTTGATTTTCTGGTTCAGCTCTCTCTTTCTCTCTCTATATATATATATTTCTCTCTCTCTTTCTCTTTTTTTTCTCTCTCTCTCGCGTT
Organism: Macrobrachium nipponense; assembly: GCF_015104395.2. NCBI lineage: Eukaryota > Metazoa > Arthropoda > Malacostraca > Decapoda > Palaemonidae > Macrobrachium > Macrobrachium nipponense. The sequence continues at coordinate 19,515,938 of NC_087224.1, read as the reverse complement.
CCCAGCGCCATTTCCTGCAATCTAGATGTCTGCCTCTTAAGATCCACTCGCATTATCTAGGGTCTAAATGTCTCGACTTCTATAAGAATAACAATTAGTGATTGCGCATCATAATTTCTATTCATCGTCCCTAACATATCCAGTCCAGTTTTTCTTGGGCAAAAAAAAAAAAAAAAATGCTCTTTTCCTTTGAGTCGCTAGACACCAACCTAAAAATCCGCGAGGAAGATGACGTTCGTCAACAATAGCAAATTAAATTAGATAAAATAAAATCTACCGAGGCTAGAGGGCTGCAACTTGGTATGCTTGATGATTGGAGGGTGAATGATCAACATACCAATTTGCAGCCCTCTAGCCACGGTAGTTTTTAAGATCTGAGGGCGGACGGACAGACAAATAGCCATCTCTATAATAATTGTTTGCAGAAAACTATAAGATTTGCACGTCTGGTAAGCCAAACATTAATTTCGTTGACGTATATACACGTCTGGATGTTAGACGAATATTCCCGACCTCACGATGAATAGATTTAAAGACTTGAAATTATGTATATGACACCCATTGAGGTCAGGTCACTTCCGGTGTGTATCTAAAGTCTGGACATAACTGGTTTTGAGTCACTTGGCGTAGATGAATACAAATTTGGTATTTTTAGTTTTCTGGAAAGAAAACTATTGCGATGGCTTTGTTTGTCCGTCCGGGCATTTTCTGTCCGCCCTCATATCTTAAAAACCACTGAGGCTAGAGGGCTGCAAATTGCAATTTCGATCATCCACAAACCAGTCATAAGACATACCAAATTGCAGCCCTCTAGCCTTCTCAGTAGTTTTTATTTTATTTAGGGTTTAACTTAGCCATAACCGTGCGTCTGGCTCCGCTGTAGGTGCCAACGACACGGGCCACCAACGTGTCGTGGCTTAAAGTTTCTTACAGCTTTATACGATGTACAGCAAACTGGACTGCTCCAAAGGTACTTCGGCGATTAATTTTTTTTAGAGTTATAGATAGACAGCTCTGCAGTGATATAAGAGGCACTTCAGAACGTTCGTTGCCCCATCACGGTCTTATTGTGTTTCCAGTTTCGTGACATATTTATAATATATATATATATATATCTATATATATATATATATAGATATATATATATATATATATATATATATATATATATATATATATATTATATATATGAGAATAATAACGACAAAAACAACCGAAATTCTGTCATATTCACACTAAAGAATGAGAAAATGTTCTGTTGTCAAAAATATACATTAAAAAACTTTATAATTAAAAAAAATACCACTTCGGATTTGTCCTCCAACAAAAACATCAATGACAACAAAGGGACACAGACAAAAAAGACAGAGAGACAGAGAGACAGACAGGCAGACAAAGACGCCCAAATGATACAGAAAGCAAATGAGGAAATACTCGGCCCTCCGTCATAATCACAGACCGTTAAACAAGAGTGAAAAGTTACAAAGAATTCATAAATATAAAAAATGAGAGAGAGAAAAAAAGAGCAGTGTTACTGGCGCCTTCCTAGTATAGTCCGCTGGCGAATCTTATTTTTCATTAAGTAGGGTCTTCGAAGTATATATATATACACATAAATATACTATATATACGTGAGTGTGTAAGTGCAATACACGTCCGTCTAAGCAGGACCAACAATATCTCAAAAACAAGACAGCCGACATGAATTAAACAATGTGGAAGGGACGTCTATAATTTTAACATTCTGACACATTGTGACGCTTGTAAATACAATGTAAACACGTACTGATTTACATTCATTCAAAGAAAAAACAAACACAAAAATTATTCCTATATAAGGCGCGGGTGGGACATGTGGGTTACTATTTTCAATGCTATTATTTCTACGGGATTCATCTTTAAAATCGTTTGCTCATTAGTTATCCATAAAAGATTATTATAGAGATGGCTATGTGTCTGTCCGTCCACACTTTCTCTGTGCGCCCTCAGATCTCAAAAACTGCTGTGGCTAGAGGGCTGCAAATTGGTACGTTGATCATTCACCATCCAGTCATCAAGCGTACCAAATTGCAGCCCTCTAGCCTCAGTAGTTTTCATTTTATCGAAAGTTAAAGTTAGCCACGATTGTGCGTCTGGCAACAACATAGGCCACCACCGGGCCGTGGCTGAGAGTTTCATACAGCATTATATGCTGCACAGAAAACTCAACTTCTAGAGGGGGCTCCAGAATGTTTGTTACCCTATACTGGTTTTCTGCAAATATTGCCGGGGTGAGGCTGCCAGCCACACACCCTACCCAATGACGTTCAAGGGGCTTATATGCAGATATGTCTGTGTATACGTAAGTATGGTGGTGCTTGCATGAGGGCCAGTGCTGATGATCCACTACACCCATTGTGTCGCACCAACTATGGTACTCTGAGGTGGTGACCTATCTATCTTAGTTGAACCACACCACTGAGCTGATGAACAGCTCTCCTAGGGCTGGCCCGAAGGATTATTTAATTTTACGTGTCTGGGAACCAGTTGGTTACCTAGCAACGGGACCTACAGCTTATTGTGGGATCCGAACCACATTTATATCGAGAAATGAAAT
>NC_087224.1:19493342-19508342 GCF_015104395.2 Macrobrachium nipponense | reverse complement strand
AGGGAACCTCAGGGGGAGTATGAGAATGATGACAAGGTCACGGTGAAATGGTTCGCGCAACGCAGGCTTCAGGTGCTATGCATTTGCACCTCTAATATACTGTTCTCCTTTTGCATCTTAATACAGTTTGATCTATTTACATGTTTATCAACTTATTCTTCCTTTCTTAATAAGTGGGATCTCTTGTTTCTGGTGTTTCGCTTTAAATCTTACTTCTTTTTTTGAATAATAATAATAATAATAATAATAATAATAATGATAAAATGTAATGTCTGTACTGGGATAATCCTTTCACAGCTGTTTGGCCTCAAAACAAATGCCATGGATCCATTATCTTTATTTTTCGTAGGCGCTGGTGACCTTTACTGTTGCGACGACAGTTTACGGTCAATAAATCAACGGCTGAACTGAAATTTCTCTTGGTTGGCCTTTCTCATGATTTATCAGTCTATGTCATCCGTTGTTACCTATGTTCGTAATACTATGTCATTCATGTTTAAAAGGAACCGGTGGAAAACGTGCCGAAGTCTCTTCGGTGCAATAGAGTTTTCTGTACAGCGTATATAATGCTGTATATGAAGCTCTATAAGCCACGACGCACGAAACTCGCAACATACCAGTTTGCAGCCCTCTAGCCTCAGTGGTCTTAAAGATCTGAGGCCGGACAGGAAAAAAAGTGCAGAAAGAGACAAATATTCCATCTCAACAGCTCTCTTTCACAGAAAACCATTAAAAACTCCCCAAGGTTACAAAATTTCACAAACCCGCCCATAAAAAGGTCACGAGGAAAACATGAATTTCTCCGAGACATCCAGGGAGAACTGGTCCTGGAAACCGAAATCTGGATGTCGGGAGTTCCTTGTCCAGACCAGGTGCCTGTCAAGAATATAACGGCTCGCAATTACAGGGTCTGGTATCATTACCCTTTGGGGGGGGAGGGGTTAGGAGGAGGGCAGGCATTACACCGACTACCTCCAGGTCTTTCCTGTCTCACTGTTTTTTTTTGCAGGTTTTATATTCTTTGTTTTTATTATCATTATTCTTAGTTTTCCAGTTTCTTTGCCTTCTGAAAGGGCGAGGATGTAGCAGGAATATTTGGAGATTGTTCCAAATAGACACTGCGCGTTTATTTGAGAACAGCCCATGTATATGTTGCTCCATCCAGACACTGCGCATTTACTGGAGAACAGCTCATGTATGCAGACATATGTTTGGGAGCAGTCTATGTGATGGAAAACGATGTTGTTGTAACTGTACATGCATCTAGAATCCAAGCATGATATTAGACGTTATGCAACCGTGTAAACATTGCACATGTGCTACAAATAATGCACCTGCCATGCATGCATTCTGGAACTGTTTACATATCCGCAAATAAAGCAGTTTCACAATGCATTTGGATACTGGACGTGTGTTTGAATGGGGCACAAACAACCTAATATCCTTAAGAAACAGGGCACAAATAAATAAATCAATGAATAACAAAATGCGCTGAAGTATCTTTGGCGCCATTTAGTTTCCTGAACCATTTACAATGACGTATGAAACTCTTAGCCCCGGCCCATGAAACTTTCAACCACGGCCCAGTTGTGTCCTGTGATGTTGGCGCACCTGTAGCGCTGCCAGATGCACACGATCATGGCAAACTGTAACCTTAGATTAAAATGAACACCACTGATGCTAGAGGGCTGTAATTTGGTACGTTTGATGATTGGAGGGTGGATGATCAACATACCAATTTGCAGCCCTCTAGCCTCAGTGGGTTTTAAGATCTCAGGAGATGTAGACGCCAATTCCTTAGACCGAGCTTAAAGATCATCTCGGTAATGGCGACGGCCTGAGAAGTATAGTGAGTGAGTCTACGCGAGAATAATAATATGGGCCCGAGCTGGTCTCGTAAACTCTCATTAAATGGGGCCCAATCAACCTCCCATGGGTGGTCGACGGAATCTCCTACCTGCGTGGCCGCGCACACACATACAAATGACTGTTATGTACGTGTGTATGTTAGCCTGCTACGTTCATATGGGCTGAGTCTACAATGGCTTCTTTTGATGATGAGGTATTCTCGGAGAGAGAGAGAGAGAGAGAGAGAGAGAGACTGTACAAGGCTCTGTTTAAGATGCAATCTCTATTCATTAACATAGCTGAAATGTAATGAGTACCCTCTCTCTCTCTCTCTCTCTCTCTCTCTCTACAGCACAGTCATTCTGTCCGTAGCTCCACTATCCTGGAGTAACCTGCACGAAAAAGCGCCAAAACAGCGCTGGCATAAGGCCTCCCCTTCAACCTAATCTGAGAAAATAGAATAGAATATATAGGGACGCTGCGAAGCAACCTTAGGTAAAATGCCTACAGTGCACCGCACGAGAGGAACAGCGAGCGACAAACAAGCCCAGCTTCATCATCCCGAAACGCCCAGCACAAACTAATCAAGAACCCGACCTCTCCGTAATTAGGAGCGTCTGAAAAACTCCATTTAAAAAGGGATGTATTTATATCTGGGTGTCAGGTGTCCTTTTCCGCCTCTCTCTCTCTCTCTCTCTCTCTCTCTCTCTCTCGTATCTTCAGGTACCAGCGCGTCCCTGGCTGCCACTGGTGCCTTCATTATCCATGCTAGTTAACTGCTAATTCGCGTGTCCTCTAAAGACAGAGAGAGAGAGAGAGAGAGAGAGAGAGAGAGAGAGTATATATCATATGATCAAATGAAAAAACTCCCCTTCGTTTAACATATATGAAAATATATTAATTCCAGGGTAGGGAGAATTATATACCAAAGGACATCTGTAGCTTAATTTTTAAATAAGCCTGAAGTCATTTCTCCCCACCCGAGATCGATCTCGTGGCGGAAGCTCCTTGGTACGCAGTGTTTAGTACTATAGTAGATTCACATCCTAGGCCAATCCCTTACGACGCTCCTGATTGGCTGTTGAGAAGCCAATCACAGGGCTGGAAACTCTCAGTCTCTCTCTCGAGGGAGTTCACATAGGCAGGATGTATGTTCCACCTCTCTTTGAGAGATACGTCTTTCAAAAGTATCCCTCAGTTGAGGTGGAACTCTCTCGAGACTGAGAGTTTCCAGCCCTGTGATTGGCTTATCAACCGCCAATCAGGAGCGTCGTAAGGGATTGGCCTAGACATCAAATGCGCGGCTGATGTGAATCTACTATAGTACTAATCGTAGTACCGTATTATTATTATTATTACTTTCTGCAAACAATCATATAAGACAATCTTACACAACTCATAAAGCCATTAACTACATGATTAATAAACAAACACATTCATACATACATACGGACAGCGATAAAAGCAAGACGAACTCTCCGGGCTGCGAAGAAAAGAAACCGATACGCGATGTCTCTGCGACTGAAGTGGCCATTGAAAGATAAATTACATTGTTTAAACAAACTTGATGGCAGACTTGAAGAAGAGAGAGAGAGAGAGAGAGAGAGAGAGAGAGAGAGAGAGAGAGAGAGAGAGAGAGACGCTTCACGGTCTTCAAGTGGAGGGAACACAGACGCATAGATCGGTCTACTTGGTTACTTTTTCTCACTGAATGCGTCGGTTTTTAAATGCGGCCTCTCGTGATCGCCAAAATAATGCTCCGCAAAATTTCGCGCTCGCATGCTTGTCTCAAACACCCATTGCGAAAGTAATATTCCCCGAAATATCATGTTCGATGGGTTTTACCTCGTTGCATCTCAAACTTCAACTGTTAAGTGATCCATTCGGTGTCCTGTTTGTTTTTATTTCAAATTACCATCGCGAAAATAAAGTTCGGCAAAACATCTCATAACCAGGCTTCAATTCAGCGTACCGCCACCACAATTATGTCCCACAAAATATGAAATTAACTAGGGGTTTACGTCTTGAGATTTCAAGTTGCTAGAGAGAGAGAGAGAGAGAGAGAGAGAGAGAGAGAGAGAGAGTAGCAAAATAACCTTCACGAAATATATATAAAGTGGATGTTAGTTTTACTTCATTGCATCCAAAATCTCACTGCCAAAATAATGCGAAAGATATGTAACGTTAACTTGGTTTTACTTTCTGGCAATTCAACTCATCATCGCTAAAATAATACTCCACAAAAGTACGAGTCATTGGCGGCTCCACTTCAATACTTCCGCTACCGGAATGGGACAGGGGGTTCTGCATGGAATATAGTTTTTGGGGGGGGGTTTGGGGGGTATTTCTAAAAATCCCTAAAATAAAAAAATCATATCTATAATAACCAGACTCCCGTGGTTCATTGATTACCGAACTTGTCTCACCAGACAGTGCCTTCATAAGGAAATTAAAAGAAGAAGAAGAAGAAGAAAGGAATTACAGTGTTATACCATACTTTAAGACAGTAATTTGACTTGAAAATAATAAACAAATTCATAATAAAACGTTCACCGTCAATATATTACCCTACCAATAATCGGCAGTCTTTTGAAAATAAAAAAACACGGTGCTGGAATTAGACCAACTCAGCCTAACAACCTTATAAGGGGACATCACACGTTCCACTTCATATCGTAGGCCTCGCACCAGAACGCTCCGTAAAATGTAGTCGTGGGCATCACTAAAATAAAAGCCCGCAAAATATTGACTTGACGTCCAAAAATAGTTCCTAAACCTTCCAAACTTTGTAATCCTTTCTAGTTTTCTGTAAAAGAAAACCCCTGAGATGGCTATGCCTCTTTGTCTGACTGTCCACACTTTGACCGTCCGCCCTCAGATCTTAAAAACCGCTGAGGCTAGAGGGCTGCAAATTGCTATGTTGATCATCCACCCTCCAACCATCAAACATACCAAATTCCAGCCCTCTAGCTTAAGCAGTTTTCATTTGATTCGTGCGTTTGGAAATGCTATAAGACAGACCTCCACCCGGCCGTGGCTGAGAGTTCCATGGACAGAGGGTTATACACCATTGTACCGAGACCACCGTAAAACGGGTCTATTTTCGGTGGGTATGAATATGCGCTGTGCGGGAAACTCGACTGCGCCAGAGCGCCTCTTCCCTCATCCTGAAGACATTCGAGAAATCTTCTCCCTAATGTCTGCTGATCTGCTATTGGCGGACATAACCCAACTCTCCTTGCAAACATCTTCGAGCTATTTATTTCAATGGTTTCTCCAGTTTCTCTTGACTGTCCCAACCAGTGGTCTATACTGTATATCGACCTTTCTGAAGCACTCAATTAGCGAGACACTCTCTTTTCCAATAGTTTTAAACCTACATCTTTTAAAATGTTCTTCTCCTGACCTCTCACACCACTCTACCCATACAGATATAAAACGAATACAGTATATATATATATATATATATATATATATATATATATATATATATATATATATATATATATATATATAAGCTTATATGTCACTAAATAGCTCGTGACGATATATTTAGCAAAAGGCCACAGGAAAAATAAAAGAGGGAGTACCAAGCGCTTCCGTGTTATTTCTACACATTTTCGAAGTACAATTCGTTGAAATAACACGAAAGCGCTTGGTACTCCTTCTTTTATTTTTCATGTGGCCTTGGCTAAATAAATAGTATATTTGATAGCCGTTTCGGTAGTGTCACTGTCCGATCCTGATTTCGTTCCCCGTCCTTCTGGACGGTGTTCGATCCCATGGGGGTACGAAATTATTATCAACTAAAAAATTCCCCCTCGGTACATATATGAAAATATATCAATTCCGAGGTAGAGCGAATATGATATTAAAAGGACATTTGTAGCTCGAATGATTTATATGAATCACGGTGATGTGATAAATATTCATATATAGATATATAATATATATATATATATATATATATATATATATAAATAAGTTAAAAATTCACTGTAGATGCACGTGACTTCATTATATAAGCAAATACCACAGGAAAATGATAGGCAGAAAATCAGTACCAAGCGCTTTCGTCTCTATACAGGCATTGTCGGGGTGCAACGCCTGAATAAAGGCGAAAGCGCTTGGTACTGACTTTCTGCTTATCATTTTCCTGTGGTAGTCGCTTCACATATATGTAAAATGGGCATCATCTAGTGACCAGTGATACCAAATGAGTCCGATAGGGCAGTTCCGCAAAACCCACTGTTTCGCTGTTGACTTACATGGCGAACTGTGTGCCTGATAGTTGTCAAGCTAAGGTGGCTTGCATAATATGAGAAGAACAGAAATGAAAAATAGCAGAGGTGGGTAATCAGCTAACAGTGTTGAGTTGAATATAGGATTTAGGCCAAAGGCCAAGCACTGGGACCACTGATGTCATTCAGCGCAGAGACGGAAATTGAATAGGAAAAGGTTTGAAAGGCGTAACAGGAGGAAAACCTCAAAGCAGTTGCACTTTGAATTAATTTTTAACAAAGACCAATTAAGTAGCGTCTAAAGTGCGCGAAGTGAGGTGCACTTATGGCACCATACCTCCCCCCTCCCCCCACACGGAGGCTCTGCCGTTTTCCTCTCCGGATGCGATGACTCTGGCATTTGTGGAGAAAAGAGAGGCGCGAAGGCAGGAAATGACGCAGTTGGCGTTACAGAAGAGCGGGTTTCAGGCGATTCCTGAAAGAGAATTGTTTCAGGCGCCTTCGTCGACTTGCAAATGAGAGGATGCGTTGTTCTTTTGTTTGTTTCTCTGTCGCAGTTAGTTTTGCCTGAAGGCGTCTTCGTTGTTGCACGGGTTGCTACGGAAGCCATCGCCGTCGCTTGTCGTTCCGTCAAATGAGCGGCCGAGTCCATCCGCATCGATGATTGATTGAATCGGCTCTTCTTTGTCAAGATCTCAAGCCAATGGCCCCTTGGGAACTTATTCCATATGAATTGGCTTCGTCTGTCAATAATAATACAAGAATAACAATGTTTTCCCATCTTAACGACGACCCACCGAAGTCTACTAAACACCAGATACATGCATCACTGCTTCATTGGATCCAAGAACGATGCAAAAAAAAAAAAAAAAAAATGGAAAGAATCGAGACTATTACATCTTCATCTTACGAGATGTCGTGTGAACTTTGATGGAAGGAATTCGGAAACCATTAGGAAGGTCCGATTCGTGACTACCATCTCTCTCTCTCTCTCTCTCTCTCTCTCTAATTGGCTAACGGGACAACCAATTTACTAATCGTTTTTCATTATGTAAGGGGCATTGTTTAGGTTATTTTTCACACAGGGCACGTGCGCATGCGCACAAGCGTATACCAACGTGAAGTATATATATATATATATATATATATATATATATATATATATATATATATATATATATTACATATATATATACATACATATATACGTATAAGGCCAGACAAGCAACAATCACCTTTCAAACAGAAAGAATGTCGAACTTATCATTACGTAAATGGCCTACGTGCCGAAAATCCTGACGCAACGATGGTCCTTCTTGAATCCCTCTACGAGAGAGAGAGAGAGAGAGAGAGAGAGAGAGAGAGAGAGAGAGAGCAATTTGTATCCCATAGCGGGTATCTCTGTGGCCGAGATACCGATCTATACTTCGGGCAAGGAGGCGACACAAAAGATAATCTGATACCGAATACCGATTTAACCGTGGGCAATTTGGCTTCAATAAAGAGAGTATAGTCATCTATGGCTGGTTCGTCTCTATTGGACAAAGCTGCAACGGCCCGCTGCCACTAAACACTGGGACCTATGAGGTCATTCGGCGCTGAAACGGTATTTGACAGTAAGAAGGTATGAAAAGTGTAACAGGAGGAAAACCAAGATGGAAGAAAGCGACTATGAATAACCATTTAAGCGCTGAATAACCTTGTAGGTCACAGCGGTTGACCCTTGGCAACGAATTTCTGGAAAGAGAGAGGAAGGTTATAGAAGTCTGGAAAGACAGAGGCAGGTGGAAAATTCCATACAGTAGAGAAACGAGGGAAAATCTTACCTTAAAGACTCTATCACAGCAACTGGTAGCCTGAAACAAGACAATATCCATTCATTAGTAAGGATTGCTTTAGTCAGTACACACACACACACACACACACACTTCATAGTACTATTTTAACACACACTCTACATAGTACTATTTCAATCATTGCTTCGTTATGTCTATTCTTGAGGCAAGTATCGATGTCTGGTTGTTGCAAGATCGCAAGGAAAATACAACACTGGTCATTCTCAACTTTAACTTTTGAACAGTAAAAAATAAATATGTATATATAATCACAAGAGACTTGAAAATCCTGGAGTGAAAATGATAAAGTCCACTCTCGCACTAAAATTTAACATTGCACACACACACACTTATACGTATATATATATATATATATATATATATATATATATATATATATATATATATCACAGGACTAATTCTGACATTTATGGGATCTAAAAATGATAAAAAAAAAAGAAGAAAACAAATTCCGATCGTTAAACTTCATGCTTCGACAGATACTAATCAGGATCCTTTTTAGATAAAAAGCGATTGTGAACTCTTTCCTTTTAAGTATAACAGCTTTAAAAGTGACAACAGTGAACGGAAGAAGAAGAAGAAGAAGAAGAAGAAGAAGAAGAAGAGGAATATGTAAAGAATAATTCCGGGTGCGTTCCCAATGCACCTGGACCGAGTAGCACGCTCTCTCTCTCTCTCTCTAGTATGGCCTCTGAAATCCTAGTACTATGCTGCGGCCTGCCGATACTGCAATGTCGCCCACACGCCATTAGCCAATCGAGATTTTTTTTTTTTTTAGTCTATTATTACGCTGCATATATTGCTTCCACGAGCGCGCCCGCCATTATGACGACGAGGGCATGTCTGGGCGACTCTCTGTTCAGCTTAGCGTTTAGTGGTTCTTTTTATTCATTTGCCATGAGATTACAAACGTAAACGTAGGCCTATCGTCGTTTGCTCAGAAAGAAGTCGGCGTCTCATGGGCCGAAATACAATAATGTGCTTTCAAGACTAAGACACCCGAGAGAATGGTCTGAATATAGTCTTATCGTTATCCTTTGTGCTATACTCCGTCATTATCCTCTTCTCTGCTTCTTCCTCCTCTCCTTCCACGCGAGAGTTTTGTGGAAGCTCGACTTGCAAGCTGTTACTGTTCTTCGAGGTGGCATCCGCATTTGAAGAGTGATAACGATAACGGAGAAACTAATCCACAGTTATGTCTATGAATACATACATCTAAAGCTACATCTGTGGAGAAAGCTTTCGGGAAAAGCGTTCGGTTCCCCTTTCGCAATTTCAGATCGGAGAGGGGACTAGAAGTTTCCCCGAAAGCTTTCTGTAGGACTACAGATATGCGCTGTTTTCAATATTATTATTATTATTATTACTATTATTATTATTATTATTATTATTATTATTATTAGTATTAGTATTATTACACACATTTCCCGTACCCAAATCGAGGTTCGGGGTAATGGAGCTGAACTGAACGCTGGACTTAGCATTTCCTGTGTAACTTCTGACTGCAGTTTAGAGACAGACTTCACGTGAAAGACGAAAGCTTTGCCTGTGGTTTTTAAATACACAGATAAATAAATAAATAAATAAAATAAAATAAAAAAAACAAAACAGGAAAACAATGGCATTATTAACGACAACAAATAGTACTACTGATAACGGATAGCACAGAATATAAAATTTAGGCCTATGAGGTCATTCAGCGCTGAAACGGAAACTGAGAGACGCAACTAAAAGGATGAAAAGGAACTGAAGGCGATTGTAGCAGCCTGAGGTAGCGCTTACAGTGCACCGCATGAGAAACTGGCGTATACGGTCTCATTTCCCAGTGAATGGCCGTCAAGAGAGCTACCTATAGCATTGTGGGTGAAGGCTCTGCTCGTATAAGCTGGAGAAACGGAGCATTTACCTCTGGCATTCAATTATCCTCCCACGTAACTATACGCGGGATTTACACACACACACACACACACACACACACACACACACACATATATATATATATATATATATATATATATATATATATAATATATATATAAAATATTAATCTTATTCTTGCAATTCGTGCGAATGAAACAAACTCAGCATGAATGCTCTTAGACTAATTTCTCGTTCATTAAAAAGTGCGGAGGAGAGAGAGAGAGAGAGAGAGAGAGAGAGAGAGAGAATATATACATAAAATTCAAAACTGAACCAGCTATACCCTTGTCTGACACCCAATAATAAAAGGGGGGAGGGGGGGAAGACTAAAACCTACCGAAGAACAAGTTATTATTGTCCGTGGGCGACAGCGCCTCCGGCAGGGATATTGGAATATCATTAGCGTGTCTGGTGGACCTCCCCACATCACCCCCCTCCCCTTCCCATTCCCCCTGTACCACCTATCAGCTCTTGCATCTAGTAAAATGACTCTGCTTTTTTTTCGAGGGGGGGGGGGGGGGTGGGGGGGCAAATAGGACATAATATAGCTATACACTTCAGGGGCCAAACATCTCATTGTTAAATTTTGTAAATGAAATTATTGCATGGCTCCACGTTCGTGGAGGAGATATTATTACTATTATTATTATTATTCTGCACCCAAACGAAAGCTCCAACGTACCACCTGAGTAAGTGCAGTGTTCCCCACACGAGGGCAATGTTAAAACATGGAAAAAATCAACTGAAAAAAAGAGAAAAAAGTAAAACATGGGCCGAAGATTCTTCGGCGCAATTGAGTTTTCTCTACAGCAGATAATGCAGTGTGAAACTCTCAACCACATGATCCTGGCTAACTTTAACCTCAAATGAAATAAAAACTACTGAACCTAGAAGGCTGCAATTTGGTATGTTTGATGACTGGAGGGTGGATGATCAACACACCAATTTGCAGCCCTCTAGCCTCAGTAGCTTTTTATGAAAAGCCAAAAAAAAAAAATAATAAATAAATAAATAGAAAGAAAAAACTCAACACATGTAAACAAAATGAAGAATATCTATCGCTAATAATAAAATCAGAGTGGATCTTGTCTGTCCTCCCTGCAGTGACAGCCAGCCCTTCATAAAAAAAAGAAAAAAAAAAAGAAAAGAAACAAAGAGGGAGATTAAACATTCAACGTTACCCTTGTATCTGTCAAATATACGAGTAGACGATCTCTGCTAGTATGCATAATTATGAGGGTCCCTTGAACAAAAGAGAATATAATTGAAAAAACAGCTCTCTCTAAGAATGGAAGTATCTATTTTACTTCCTCGAAAGATTTTTCTTTTTTGTAGTTTGATTGAAGGCGAATTAATATTTTTTGTTCATTTAGAGAGTATAATTGTCACTGCTGCTATGACCTTTTTAAAAGCGTTTCTTCATTTGCGGTTCGTTTACAAAAATCTGAAGGGATTAGTTACTACTGTCGCAAATGTGGAAGGGCTTTTTGTACTTCCTTCATCCATTTTACGAGATCTGCTGTTTGCAATTAAAACGACTTGCTATTGTTTTGGACCTTTAATCATGGTTTACTGATTTGGTCTGTTAAAACCAACGTCATCTATCATTCATTTCGAGGGATCTGTTATTGTTTTACGTTTCCTTACAGGAATTCACAGCAACTCTGATTAGCCTGCTAATTTAGCTTTTTATTTTTTTTTAGATGGACTTATCAAAACAGGACCTACTACCCCGAAATGTGCAAGTATCCTGACCTTCCAGGTCTCATAGGGGTTTGCTATTCTATAGCTGACTTCATTACTTTTATGGTTCGCGTCTGAATAGACCGAGTCCTGTTTCGGGGATCTTTACAAGATAGTGACCCCCAAGGGTTTACGAAGGTCGTTATCTACGACTAATATTTCTAGGGGATCGTTATCTTTATGATAATTGCAGTCTTTCGCTTGTTCTTTACATTCATCCCCAACGGGTTTGTAGTACTGAACGCACCCGATTAAAACCAGGTTCCACTGAAGGAAACCTCGGTCCCAGTGATGATTTCTGGTTTGGTTTGTCTGTCTCTGGTACCAATGCGCTCATAAAGAGAAGTTCGAGCCAACTAAGCGATGAAAAAGAAAATAGTTTTAGAAAACTAAGCAAACGCATCCTGGCATTAGAGCAGGGGAAACATCAGCGATGCTGGACTTGGTTACCTACGCTTAATCACTTCCTAGCGTTTGTGAGTCAACGCAAACGATGCGGAGTATTTGGGTGACTGGGCTAATTGCATCAGCAGAGAGCTGCCATCTTTGTCGGCCATTTTGATTTTTTTTTCCTGGGTCCATGTAAAGGGATCTGTCGTTCGTGTTTGTCTGATGGAGTTCTCATTGTAATTCAACAGATTTTTTTTTTGTCCCATTGGTCCACTGAATCAGATTTATTGTTGTTTTGGTCCATTGAATGGGATTCATTGTTGTTTCAGTCCACTGAACGAGATTTATTGCTGTTTTTGTCCATTGAGAGGGATTGATTTCTGTTTTAGTCCACTGAAAGGAATTTTTTGCTGTTTTGGTCCATTGAAAGGGATTTATTGCTGTTTTGGACCATTGAACAGGGATTTATTGCTGTTTTGGTCGATTGAATGGGATTTATTGCTGTTTCAGTTCACTGAACGGAATTTATTGCTGCTTCGGTCCATTGAATGGGATTTATTGTTGTTTTGGTCCATTGAATGGGATTTATTGCTGTTTCAGTCCACTGAACGGAATTTATTGCTGCTTCGGTCCATTGAATGGGATTTATTGTTGTTTTGGTCCATTGAATGGGATTTATTGTTGTCCTTTTGGTCCCCTGAAAGGATTTTATTGTAAAAACCACAAACAAAAGACTGTAAATATCAAAAGAAAAAAAAAAAAGTCCCTGTTTTGGTCCTTGAGTATAAACTGGGCGGCTGTCATGCTGCAATATTACTCCTACAATAGATCTTATCTATTAGCCAGGTAATGGAATCCCGTTGTAAAGACCGCTTCAAATGGGTGATTCGTGTTTGGTCTACTACATAAAAACCACGAATGAGATGACGATGACAAAGTGATCGTTTAATTTACGATAACTTTGCTGCTGCCAAAGTATAGCCCTGTTAAGACACCTGGTCGCCCGAAAATGCTTTTAGCGCGCAGCCCGAATAGCGGACGAGTCGAATATAAAAGCAAATGAAAAACGTCACCTCAAGTACGGTTTATTGTTTAGTTGATTGATCCCAGGCGCGCATGCGCTTTCGAGAGGTCTTTTATCTTCATTATTCAACTTTTCTCTCGGCATCGCTGCCTTTTGCACGCAGGCACCATCCCGAATAAACCGAGATCGAAGGCAAAACAAACAACAAACAGTTTACGCGAAGGAAAACAGCGACGGATAAACAAGCATCTCCCGAAGAGGAAGTATAGAGCTGCTGGTGCTGCTGCTGCCCAGAGCTCACCTCAAGAGTGTTGGCGGCGGCGGCGAGATCTCCTTCAAAGGCTGAAAGATATCCTTGAAATAAGGACGCCCTCTCTCTCTCTCTCTCTCTCTCTCTCTCTCTCTCTCTCTCTCTCTCTCTCTCGGCAGCAGGATCGGGCGATAAGATCACGTTCTCCTTTCAGAATCCTACGGGTCTACGTGGAGCCAAATTAGGACGGTTTTCTAAAAATCTTTCCATTTATAAACATCGGCCTAAGGCTACACACGTCCCACACACGCACATGCTCGCTCGCTCGCTCAGCCCGTCTTCTTCTTTTCTCCTTTCTTTCTTTCTTCTTGCGGCCAATCACTTCGTCCACCGGAAGGCAGTCATCAAAAAGGTTATTATAAGGCTTTATGATTTATATGCTTGTGCAAGAGCGTGCGTAAACAAACGCGAGCGCGCACGCACAACGACGGAACAAAAGCGCGCCATTTAAATCTGAAACGAAGAATGAGGCTTTTTTTTTTCCCACACCGAAAACACTCACCGAGATTCGATCTTCTCTCTTCAGGTATAAACGTCACTTCACCCTTAAGTGTCTTCTTGGGTTGGAGAATGACCACCTTTTATTATCGAGCCTTCCTCCTTTCAAGGCAGTATTACTTTCTCGAGGACGACCTTCGAACGGTACTTAGACTCGAAAGGAATGCTCCAGGGGGAGAGTTCTCCTCCCCATCTCTTTTCTACCGAGCGCTTCTTACGTTGGATCTGGATTCGTTAGCACGTTTTCTTTGCATTTTCAGCGGATATTTTATATATAGGTCTCTGTAATCACGTCGGTCATTTAATGCACTGTATACATACATACATACATACATACATACATACATACATACATATATATATATATATATATATATATATATATATATATATATATATTATAAGCTGTCTATCACTGTATACATTCTTTTCTTCAAGTTCACAAATTTAATAATAACCACGTAAGAATTAACGTACATATATACAAATTATTACGTGAAATAAGGTCTGATATATATATATATATATATATATATATATATATATATATATATATATATATATAATATATATATATATATATATATATATATATATATATATATATACATACATAAATCTATATACTATACACACACATATAATATATATATATATCTGTGTGTGTGTGTGTGTAGACGTGGTCATTAAACAATTACACAAAACAGTTCGTGAAATCACAGGTCTGGTTTATACAGTAAGAGCATAAAGAACAGATCATCACTGTTATAAGCGAACAATATACACTGTTAAGAACAGAGAGAGAGAGAGAGAGAGAGAGCGACGAGAGAGAGAGAGAGAGAGAGAGAGAGAGAGAGCACTCTAGGCTATCCCCAATCTACCTGAAGGGCGCCTATTTACCATAGGTCGGAGAAGTATTAGTGGTAGTTTCCTTGTGACGCATAACTCCTAACTCTCAGTCGATGGACACTCGAGAATTCACTCAGCAGGGGGAGGGGCAGGAGGACCCCTTCCAATAACTTCCATTTGGAAGCTGAGAGTGAAAAGGGCACTGGGTATGTGAGGTCTGTAACGTGACAGGGAGAGCGAGAAGGTGGGGGAGGGCAGGACGATCTACCGGAATACCCGAACAGCTCAGTGGCCCCAGCCAGACTGACTCATAGGTCCATG
>NC_087224.1:19454435-19492842 GCF_015104395.2 Macrobrachium nipponense | reverse complement strand
AAAGAAAGACTGAGGCGTGATCGTAGGTGAAGCCTTCACCCAATATACGCATGCATGCCAGATATCACAAGATTCCTTGCTTTCATCTGTTTTTTAACCGGATCCAGCTAGGCACTAGAAAATATCCTATTGATAAGATATGGTAGTAATCCCAAGTCTTAATATTAAATATCAAGGGAAGAGATAGAATTTGAAAAATGGTTATTTTCGGGATAAATCGCCCTGGCATCACAAAACTGAAGGTCAGAGGCGAAAATCATATGCGATTTGGAGATGTCCCAAGTTACCTTATTAAATGGTATGAATATCAAAGTCCTGTCCTTAAAAAATGGCATTAGCCAGCCAGCCCCCTTAAAAGTATAATTCCAACAAGCCATTGCTATGGACCTACAAATGTAGGTCATGTATCTGGTAGAATTAGTTTAAATTAAAAAGAAACCATTTGCATATACAGGCAGTCCCTGACTTACGACAGGGGTTCCACTCTCGAGGCGCATCGCAAGCCGAAAATCGTTGTAAGCTGGAAAATCGTCAAAAAACCTAAGAAAACCTTACTTTTTTTGCTTTAGATATATTGAAAACTATGTAAAATACATTTTTATTGCATTTTTATTTTGCATTTTTGGAGTAATTTCTTCTGCCAGATCGGTGTTGGAAGCGCCATAACCCTGGAACATGCGTCGTAACCCTGGAAATAATTTCTGATGAATATATTTGAAAACCGCCTTGACCTCAGAATGTCATAAGCCAAACCCGTCGTAAGCCGGGGACTGCCTGTAATGTGTATGTCCTGGTGTATGATTAGAAAAATGCTGATTATCAGTAATATGAAGTTTCATATTGTATAGGATAATGTCTTAAGGCTGGACCATGTTTTAAAATGGTACAAAAGGTGTTTCCTTGAGATATCATTTGTGTAACAGTCAGTCGCATCACAGAGGTTCCAAAACATTGTGATAATATAATAATCTCTCTCTCTGGCGCTTTTGAGAATATCAAGATGTTCTGGTCCATGGCATTTTTGGGGTAAAGGCATGCCACCAGGAATGGAACCCCCCACCATAAACTCGGAACTGCCTGCATATATGCAGATACAGTGGTTCCCCCATATTCGCGTTCTCCGGATTCGCGGATTTCTCTTGGGAACGGTTCCCCGCATTATTCGCGGAAAATTTGCATATTCGCGGTATTTTTCTATGAGAATTATCCACAAATTCCTGGTTTTTTTATCAATTTCATCATAAAATGCACTTTTTGTGATAAAACTATTAAAAAAACCAAGTATGAAAATTTTTAGTGGGTTTTTCTTGAGTTTTAACTAACAAAATAGGCTGATTTTAGTGTTTTTATAGGGGTTCCAAACATTCGCGGGTTCTAACTATTCACGCGAAAACAGGGGGACCACTGTATCTGTATGAACTTATTACTAAATACATGGATTGTACAGGTACAGGCAGTCCCCGTTTATCGGCAGGTGCTGATAAGCGAAAACCTTAATTAACAGAAACTCGGCAATTTATGGCGCCGTAACAGGTTTCAGTTACTGGTGCAGATAAGTGGTTAATGGCACCTCTGTTAATTATGCTATAGTGCCAAATTCTATTATCGGTACCTTGTGGCGCCTATAACCGAAACCTGGACCGTTATGGCTCCATAAATTGCAGATTTTATCACGCTAGGCAAGCTCTATAAAACCGGATCACCAATAACCAGGATCTGACTGCATGTGTAAATATCAGTGGGTTTTCATATTTTTACTCTAATATAAAAATTCAGCTACATATGTTGTTTTATTCCAAATTCACTCAACCTTGGAGTAAATATGAAAGGGGAGTTTATAAGTGATGAGCAATTTGTCCCCAGGCAGACTTGAGCCACTGAATGGTTGGGGAACAGTAACTTTTCAGGGATGTTACCACTGGGCTGTCAGTGGTAGCATCCCTGAAAGGTCATCATCATTCTGCAACCATTCAGTGATTCAAGTCCAACTGATGAAGGATTGCTTATAAAGTCCCACTGAATGGTAATTTCAAGGGTAAATGAATTTGACACTAAAATAACATTTGTAACCTAATGTTTGTAAATGTAACAAATGTTATGGTGTATAGGACAAAAATTCATACTAGAGCACATTTATATAATATGAATATTGTTTAAAATCATGTTTATTACATTAAATAAGACTGTAAATCTTTTTAGGTTCGGAGGCATAATTATTTTGCGATAGTTGATGCATCTGGAAGACTGCTGACATCACTTCTTGCCTTGGGCACCTTTCCTGATATAACTCCGGTAATGGTGAAGATTCTAGTCTGTTTAAATCTTGTTTCGGCTGTATTTGTCCCTCTACCAATTCCAAAACCCGTTGAGGAATCTGCAGAAGAAGTTAGTGAACTAATGAAAGAAGGAGTATAAAACCTATTATTTATGGTGTACGACAGTTTAGGACGTCTAATTGAACAACGTGTTTTCTAATCTTTTGATATACGTATAAAATTATGGTTGCCATTTTATATTTTAGTAATTTTTGAGTGAGTCAAATTCAGGATTGACTTTTGTTGACTTATTTATAGGGCATGCAGTTTATTTATAGATTCTCTGTAAGAGAGGGACGATAGCTGTAGTGTAAGAGTTATGGGTGTTGCACTCTCTGCCAATTACTGTTGAGGTAACTGGGGCCATAGCCTAGTGTTAGGGGTTGGAATGCGGAGTTGGAACTTGAATTTTAAAGCAATTCATTCATGCAATAGTAAATAGTATTACGATTTCTTCCAGAACTTATATCATGTTATGGTGTATAGTGTAATATTATTAAGTAAGTGTGCTATAACCGGAATCACTTATTTCAGTGAATTGTGGCAGTTAAGAGGAGTGAAGAATCTAGTTTTTAATGGATGCCATTTGTGGTGATGGTGGTTTTTGCCAAGAGCATTCTTTAGAGAAGGTCAAATTGCCTTGTTAGGTCATACTTGTGATTTGGCTGATTGTTTGGGCTTTGGTTTGCATTTCCATGGGAAGGGATGAAGAATGGCCAGGAGTGGACTTTCGTAGTGTGCAGAAAATACCGTATTTTGAAGCCAAAATCCTGTTGAGATGCTTTAGTTTTAAGAATATTTTTATATATTTAAAAGTGTAGGACATTTGTTTGTTCAGCTTCATTTTTAAATCCTACCTTAACTGTATATCGCTCCATTTCTGTTTCATCCATCATATTACATAATCATTTGCCTATTTAAGCTTTAAGTCTTCCTTATAGAAAATATATTTATGAAATATATATGTTTGTTATGTATTTATGTATGGTAAATACACTTGAAGATGTATTATTTGGGGATGTGGATAAGTGATTGTTGATTAGGAGGTATGTAATACGGTACATAAATTTAAAAGTTGGCATTACTGATCTAAGTGAAGTTCTTAAAACACTATCTCTGTAGTATTCTGGTATTCATGAACTGATTGCACTTTGAAGCTGTCAGAATACCTCATAACTTTATATTACGGTACGTAGTATGATGTGATACAGTATTTCACGAGCTTAGACTTCACAACTAAGGATAATAGTCTAACCTCTATTCATAAACTGGTAGTATTTATTAGAGACCTTACGTTCATGTGTAGTACCTCACATCTTTCATTGTGCACAAGGAAGTGCATGGTATCATTTTCAGTCAAGTGCTGTGCACCAAGGTAGCTTACTTTAGCAGATTAGCTCATCTGGAATATTGAGTTAAAACTGGCTTCATCAATTTAATATCCCCATAAATAAGAAGAATTAAATTTTTTATTCTCTGTATGACTTAGGTAGTCCACAGGTTCGAAGCTGGGGAACTGAAGGTGGCATTCCCATCAGTGCACATGTGGGTAAAAATCTTGAAACAGCAGGTATTTAGTATGATTTTAAGATTTCCTTGCACGTATGAGAAGAGATTTTTTTTTTTTTAACCTAGCAAATCTTATCAACTACAAAGATAGTCCATTTTTTTTATCAGGAGGAGAGTAAATCGTGTGATTATTTTTTAAGAGTAACCAAAGAAAAGATAATCAAAGTTAATTGGGTACAATTTAGCATCTCTATGTGCTTCTTCTATATTGTAAATTGTACCAAGAGGTCATTACTTGTCAAGTTATGCCTTATTAGATTTCTTTAGAATTTCTTAGCAGCTATAGGTTTATATCTTACTTTATCCTTAGATCTTGAGAATGATGTTAAATACAAGGAGTTGATGACACTTGAAGGAAGAAATAAGAATGAAGTATGAAAATTTAAGTGTATCCATGATAAGCAGTTTAATTATTTGTGCTACTCTAGAGAAGTACTAATGGGGAATGAAATAACCAGTACTAACTGCTGCAACAAAAAGATGTTACCAATATGAATATGAGCAGTGTTTGTATATGTAGTAACTTAGGAAAAGGCATTTTTGCCTTATCCAGGCAGTCCCTGGGCTGCGTCGGGGATTCCGTTCCTGAAGCATGACATAAGCGGGAACACCATATTAAAAACTGCTTAAAATGAGAAATAAAGTGATGAGAGCCTTACCTTTAATCCTTTGGTTGTCTTGAAAATTTTCCAAATGGTTTACCTTGCTTCTGGTGAGGTGTGCATCCATGATCTTGCAGAATTTCCTCCGAAAATGTTCAAATATTCTTCCATTGCTTACAGCGTGCTGTAAGACTGAAAAAACCTACTCTTGGAGCATCCACTGTAACCCGGAACAGATTTTTTTATGAATAGTATATGTTGAAAAGCGCCATAAGCTTGGAATGATGTAAGCCAAGACTGAAGTAACCCGGGGACTGCCTGTAATCTCAAATGAACACTGTTATTCACATTTTAGATGTCCATTGATAAGCAAAAATTGTATGATTTAAAAAAATTTAATTTAGTAGTACACTGAGAAGTGGGATTCAATGTTTTAGAATATACAGGGAGATTAGTGCAAAATGGTTACGTACTTCCCAACCTGTGAGTGGGGTGATTTTCCTGAGTATTAGCTGGAAACTTGAATGGAAATATAATTAAATTGAACTGTGTAGTATATTGTACTGATGACATTTCTTCACTTAACTGTACACTGTGGGGCATCTCCACTCAGTTCGTGGCATGAATGTGGATTTCAATTCACTTATGTAACATTTATTATTCCACAATGAGGCTCTATGAAACAACAGAATGAGTTGAGTAATATTCACTGTAGTCTATCCCTTCTCCCACTCCCAGTTTGAATGGCTAAATCAAGTTTTGTTTTTAAAAAGTCACATGGAACTTTACAAGTATTTAAACAAATATTCCCATTATAACCTGCCATGGCTTCAGGGAGAGAAATTTTGATGGAGATTCAGTACAAGAATGCTACAGAAACGAAGTATACAAGTTGATTGCTAGCAAGAGTGGAGTGTACCTGCACGTACTTGAAACATCAGCCGAGAAGTTTAATGTTAAAGATGATGATGACCAGGCAGACCTAACATGAACGTCTACTGTGATGTGCTGAGTTCATAGAAAAGGAGAATAAAATCACAGAATAAGAGACTTGGAGATACCAAAAAGCAATATAAAATGATGACTTTACTCAATAGTAGTAGAATGGAAAGCAGGTGGATATTACTGACAAATGACGTATGGAAGGCAGCTGCAATGAGGTTGACATCTGAAAAGATTTATTCATGTAGGGAGAGAGATGTGTGGAGGAAACAAGGTGTATAAAGAGCTATTGCACAGAAGAATAAGCTTGCAGACTGGTAAAAGTATACGAGAAGATACCTATGGGACAAGGAGTGGAGTCAGAATCTCAACACAACATGCGGCAAAAAAAAAAATGCCGGGAATATCAGAGTGGATTAGGAAAGATGGAAAAGATGCATGAGAGGGTAAAATGTTCAGTATAGTAAAATAAGTAAAACATAAATTCAAGATGAAAGGAAAGAAATAATGGAATCATGAAAGTCTGGCTACAGGACTCAGTGGTGTTAAATTTTTAGTGATAACGATCAAGTAAAAAAAATAGTTGTAGATTAAGTTTAATGATCCCAAAAATGCAATTTCTTGCATTTTGAGTCTAGAGCAATATTAAATTTTTAGTCTTCAGAGATTCTTGCGAAATCAGGTTCTTGGGGTTGTCAAAGAAGGGTATGCTACTATTCAAGAGAGAGAAAGGCCAAGGAGCAATTGCCACTAATGGTCCTGCCTATACGTAGTTACTCCATCTTGTCTTGGGAATCAGTCTTTATCTGAAAATTGTTCAGTGGATGAGCATTTTGCTGGTCTCTTTAGGAAGACGTTACCAGATTATGTCCCCAATAGAAGAAACATCGATTTTGTGGTAGATACTTGTACTATTTTGAACTCTCTCAGTCTCATATTTATTGTAATGTTATGAATAAAGGGATTGACGTAAGGAAAAAATTCTATTTTTCTGGGCGATTGGCTCGTGTCGCCAGCGGAAATATCCTTTAATCTATTATTTCTAGGGTAAATGTACTAACACATACCAGAGAATAAATAAATAAAGAAAAAGGTCAGTATAACTGACTCGCTCACCCTCCAGGAGGGTGTCGGTATGAACACTAGGCGAGTGAGACCACTACCACGAGCCAAATGCCAATAGAAATCTCCCACTACAAAAACCCTCCAAGAGGGGAGCCGACCCACAGAGTGAGCAGCTCGTACTACTACTACTCCATCCATGCTGCCGACTGCTGCGCCTCTGGTGGCCATCCTGAAAGTTAGCAGACAATCTTGGGCGAAGGGAATGGATGGTAGGGTGGGATTTCGCTGGCGACACGAGCCAATCGCCCAGAAATAGATTTTTCCTTACGTCAAAATCCCTTTCTGGGCTCAGCTCGTGTCGCTGCGCGAAATCGTACCAGAGAAATAGCACAAGATTGTAAACAAAAGTAAAAATTAAAATAAATCAGAATAGGTCTCAAATAAAAGATATAAAATATATAAAGAGAATATAATTTGCTAAAAGATACATATACACAGGGGTAAAAATTATAAAATATGCTTAAATTACCCTAAAATCTAATCAGTTTGAAACCATAGGTAATTTACATATATACAGGTAAAATGACTTACAAGTATCAAATGGATATCTGTGTAACAAGCATGTATCAAAACGTATAATAGCAATAAGATAACCCAACCAACGATAATAATATATAAAGGAATGTACGTATATGACTTAATATACAAAACCCGTAACCATTATAATATGATGTATCCCCTAGCATAAAAATAAGGGGAAACATCATGAGATAATGTTTATAATCATTTGTGAGTGTCCCTAGCCAGACAATAAGGGGCACCCACTACACTATCATAAAAGCAGCTAAGACACAAGGTGAATGCAAATGAACAAGGTAGGAATAGACGAACTTTTGGGTGAGGCAGGTAGAAAGGAGGACTGAATCTTCTACTACAAATTAGCTAGAGTCAGGGGAAACTATGTACCCGCTGCTACTGCGGGATCGGGAAATTTCAGAGCTTCCAAGGACTTAAGGTAAGTGACGTTTGAACACTGTCGGCGATTTCCATCCAGGTATACTTTTTCAACTCATCGAAGTTCATATGTTGGAAATAATTAATTGAGGTGGCTACTGCTCCCTGACATCATGTGCTTTCGGGAAAGAGTCAGGATTGGCTTGCTTAATAAAGTACAGGATTTGCTGCCTGATGCCTTTAATGATAAAAGTTCCACCTTTTTCCCTCTTAAAGAGGGGACCCGATGAAGATGAGGAGGTCCTGGACAGAAAGGCTCGTAAGGTTAAAACTGGGCAAAGGGATACATCTTGTGGAAGGGGCAGTACCTTCCAAGGTTCCCACCTCATCAAAGGATCTTCATTCTTTGCTAAAAAGCTACGTTCCGGAGAAAGTAGGACTTCCCCTGTGGGAAGGAATTGAATATGATCCTGGGTCCCTGGATAGAGCCGACAGTTCTGAAATTCTTGCTCCTGAAGCTAAGCTTAATAAAAATAGTGGGTTTTTCTTAAGAGCATTATAAACGAGCATGTGTCATTATCGGTTTCGGAAGCCAGTTTTAGAACATCGTTTAAGAACCATGAAACTGACGTAGGCCTTACAGAAGGCTAAGCTAGCACATGCCTTAGGAATAGACGAGAACGTAAGAATCCGTCAAGTCTATGTTGAATCCAAATTGAAATATCTTTTTCAAGCTGACTTGTTTGTCGTAATCGTGCTAGCTGCTAAACCTTTTTCAAATAAGGATCTGAAAAAGGATATAGCTGAATTAACTGTCATGATCTAATATCCGATTCTCTCAGGATTGCTAACTTTTTGACAGCAGCATCATACTGTCTCAAAGTTGAATCCCTTTTATCGGATTCCAAGAAGAGAATATTCTGAGGGTCAATATTCGCATCTCTTTTTGCCGCAAACTTCATGAAATCCATAAAGTTAGGGTTTTGAGAAATCCCTGAGGAAGCGAAAACACAGTCTTCGTTTGTACTGACTGGGAGAGCTTGGGACTGGGATCCGAAGAGGACGAAGGCCCAGCTCCAAAATTAGAGGATACCAGTTGCTCTTCGGCCAGTCTGGGGCTACTAGAGCCACTTGACCCTTGAATGTCCTGAGTTTGTTCAATACTTTCATAAGGAGATTCACTGGAGGGAAGACATAAATCTTCTCCCAGTTGTTCCAGTCTAGAGCCAGGCGTCCGTGGCATAGGCCAGAGGGTCCAGGTTGGGGGCTACATAACACGGTAGTTTGTGGTTCGCTTGGGATGCGAAGAGATCCACCTGTAGCCCTGGGACTCTTTGAAGGATCCATTGGAACGAACTGTTGTCCAGTGACCATTCCGACTCTAGGGGTACTGATCGGGATAGGGCGTCTGCTATGACGTTTCTCACTCCAGCTATGTGAGTGGAGGAAAGATGCCAACTGAACTTGTCTGCCAGGGAGAGGAGAATGGCTATCATGACGTGATTTAGATGACGTGACTTGGAGCCTCCTCTTTTGTTTTTTTTTTTTTATACAATGTACTACCACTGCGCTGTCCAGGACTAGCTTTATGTGGGAGTACTTTGGTGGGCGTAACCTTTTTAGAGTCAAGAACACTGCCATTGCCTCCAGTACGTTTATATGGAACTGACGGAACTGAGGTGACCAAGTCCTTGAACCTTTTTGACCTGGGAATACCCTCCCCAGCCGCTTAAGGACGCGTCTGTGTGGATGGTGATCCCTGGTGGAGGGAACTGAAGGGGTACCTGACATTGACAAAATTCTTGACTCTCGCCCACGGCCGAAGTCGATTCTTTAGAATCAGAGGCACTGAGGATAGTTTGTCTGGAACCTGACATTTGCTCGCGAGCGCCAGATTCTGGTTAGGTCTTTCAGTTTGGATTCATTAAGGAACGTTCGTCACTGATGCAAACTGGAGAGAACCCAGGATCCTTTCCTGAGCTCTCCTTGACGCTAGTTTTGTGGGACTTAGAAATTGCTGACTGACTTCGCTATTTCTTTCCTTTTGGTTGATGATCAGACAGAGTGTGGGGGATAGATTCCATTGAATGCCCAGCCACTGAAAGTCTGACTCTGGAGTGAGTCTTGATTTGGACCTGGTTTATATTGAAGCCTAGATATTCCAGGAACCTGAATCACTTTCAGTGTAGCTCTGTTGCATTCCGCGAGTTGGGGCTATATGTGGGGCCCAATGTAGCAACCAATCGTGCGAGATACACACGCTACTACCATAAATCCCTTGTGATCTTGAGTTGTTGCACTACCACTTCCGCTAGCTTCGTGAACACTCTGGGTGCCACGTTGAGTCCGAATGGAACTACCTTGAAGGAGAATGTCTGGTCTCCTATCTTGAAACCCAGATACGACGGAAGTGTCTTGCAATAGGGATATGATAGTAGGCGTCTGTAAGATCGATAGAGGTGGTGACGGCCCCACGGGGAAGTAAGGTCCGCACCTGTGAGATCGTGGAGCATCTTGAACTTGTCGCAGCGGATGGCTAAGTAAGCGGGACAAGTCTAAGATTACCCTTCTTTTTTGTGAGCCTTTCTTTGGCACGCTGAACAAGCGACCTTGAATTTTAATCTCTTGACTCTCGCTACAGCTCCTTTCTGAAGGAGGTCCTCCGCGTACTCTGTCAATTCTTTGGAAGGAAGTTGACGGAAAGGTCTGGCTGGAGGTGGGTTTTCGTCAACCAGCCTCCAACCCAGCCCTTTTGACACTATGCTCTGTAGCCCATTGGCTGAAGTTCCACCGGTGGCGAAAGTGAAACGCCTCCCTCCTACCTGAAGTTCTTCATTGGTTCTGGTAACCGCCTCGGCCTCCTCTGAAGTGTTTTCCCCTATAAAGGGACCTCCCGATCCTCTCCCACGAAAGGACCACGCTTACCTCTGCCTCCCTTACCCGAGCGGTCATACTTCTGAGAAGCTTGACTCTCGAAGGCTTGATTGTAAGCTGGAGAGATGGCGTAAGAGGTGGGGGAGGGCTGAGGCTGAGGGGATATCACATAAATTGGCTGTGATTGACCTTTGGAAGTGGAGGGTTGGGCTGTCTGCACTAACGGTACCCCGCCGAAACTTGTTGAGAAAAGCGTGGTTGCTTTTTCTGGTAAGGTTGGAAACGCCTGGTTTCCTTTGTCCCTTACCTTTAGCTGTCAGGTCTTGCCTCCTTTTAGCCGTAAGGCCCCAACGGTCCTTAATGGGCTCTGGTTCAACCCCTAGTAGCCTCTGACTGGACTTCCTTAACCATAGCTCTGGGAAGAGATCTGCTCCCCAGATGCTAGACGAGAGTAACCTATTCGGTTCATGCCGAATGGTTGCCTCTTGTAGGACATGCTTCCTACAACTCGTCCGAGCAGTGGCAAACTCAAACATATCTGACTGTACCGTTTGAGTCAGGGTTTCTTTGGTCATGAGCTTAAAAAATCGGTTCTGATCCATAAGCCATGGTTGCTACCTCAGACATAGCCATAGAATTGATCGATCTGGCTAGTCGCGATTTTGCGTCAAATTCAGCCTGAATAAGGCTATCTGGGAGCCTGGGTAGCTTTTCACCAAACTGCTCCATAGCAGTCGGGTTTGAGTGCCAGCGGAGAATGTGTTCGCAAGTCTTCCCACAATTCTCCAACTGAAGGGAGCAACGGAGATGTGGGATCTGCTTCCTTCAACTGCGGTATAAGGTTCCCCCTTTCTGGGCCGCTGGGATGGTCGCACCTCGCGATCTTGTTAGGAACGGGAGCGGGGTACTCTCATCCATTGTGAAAATGGTAAAGGGACTCTTAAACGGTTGTATCTTGGTATTAGAACAATCCATGTCCTCTAAACACCTGAGCCATTCTCTCTGAGCCTGGTCACGTGAATAGAGGACTGTCTCCTTAGGTACCCTATCGTCCCGAACCATAGCCGAGGGTTGGGTGTGAGCCTTGCGTTAGCCTATGAACGGAGGCTGGAGGTCTTCCGGGTAGAACTCGAAGTCCTCTATTCTTCGAGTCCCAAATTCCGGTATAGAGATGAGACCGTCCTGGAAGGGGGCGTATGACGCTTACTCTCCACGGGTTGTTCATAGGTAGAGAACGGATGTTAGTGAGTCATACGGAGGAAGCTGAGTTCCACTTGTGTTGGAAAGGTGGAGGAGAGGCTAGAGGAGCTTCTCTCAGCCCGGCTATGGAGTCCTGGGAAGTAATCCTATCCGACAGACGAGAGATCATTTGTTCCATGCTACTCTTTAGGGACCCAACCAGGTCGCCCACTGTTGCAACAGGCCAGCATTGGAGTCCAAAGCCGGAGCTGCTGCGGAGGTGGAGGGGAGGCTCTGAATTGGAACCAATGGTAGCGGAACTGGTGACTCTGCCGGAGTGCGAGATCTCTCTCTGGAGGATTTACTCCTCGAGGACTTAGAGCCGGAGCTAGAAGCTTTAGACCTGTCTGCTCCGGGATTGCCAGCCGGAGACTTACGGGAGGGAGGAGGATGAAGCCGAAGTCGTCTTCTTAGACGACGACGACGTCTTAGTCAAGGTCATCACTTTAGCCTTGACCTTAGGTCTAACCGAAGCGTCAGGAGGTAGAATATTTCGTCACCCGTAAGCCCTTGGAAGGATGGAGAGGTTTGCAGGGGTAGAAGAAACAGTCATGCCCAAGGGTGACCTCCTTGGGTGTCCACCTTACCTACCTCGCCACAACAGGTCGTCTATACCTACCATAGGTTCAACATTAATATCCAAGGTCGCGACATCCGTAGAGATATCCTGGTCTATCCAGTTAAGAGGCAGCCAGCTGTTGTTGGATGAAGGCGATAGTCGGAGCCGCATCTACCGGGGTGTCGACGTATCCTGTCGCCTTGCCTCCGGGGAAGATTAATAATGCCAACCGCTTCTCCAGGATGTAGGGCTGTCCCTTAGCGGCGTTTTTCCCAAAACCGCCGACCCAGGCCCGCAGGGTAGCCAGTGCGGTATCCCTTACTGCCGGCGCCTGGAAGAGAGGGCGTAGTTTTAGATTTAAGAGTCACTTAAAACTAAAACTTAAGTATAACTTAAACTAGATGCCTTAAGTTAAAGTAAATGATGAAAACTTAAGCACTAAAATAGAAGCGGAGCAGCTACTGGAGATGGAATACTTACCCCTTCCAAAAGCTGGCTCACCAGATCGTAACATATGGTACACGTCTCATGGTACCAGACCTGGATGTCCCCGTGCGGAGTCGCGCATGGAGCATGGGACCGGCAAACTTCGTGTCCACATGGGTCCTGAAGTGTGGCGGAACATCCCGGATGCTCACAGTTGGTGGCCTGTAAGTGGGAAGACACATGAGTATCTTAAAAAAACATCACTTACAGACTAAAGGACAGAAGAACTCCGTTTGCATGCCGGAGCTCGGAAAAATTTGGGCATAACCCCTCCCTGCATCGCCTGAATAGGCTATAATCCCGGAGAGATCCGGTAAAACATGTAAGGGAGGGGGGATGGTTTAAGGTACTTAAGATAAACTTATAGATAACTTAAACCTAAAACACAAGCGAACCGGACTAAGTCCAGTGCGTAGCGGAGTGTAGTAACTCAGCAAATACGGTAAGGTTAGCAGAGACCCACTGTATGCTACGGTCCACTCTACTGGGTGGACTAACATCTTTGCCGTGGATACCAGGACTCCGATCAGGAAGGTAGCCCTAGTAAGGCGGGAAAGGCGAGAACGACATACAGGCTCGAGCTAGGCCCGGAGCGACAAGGAGCGCGGAGGGGGGGGAAAGCGCAGCAGGCACACCACTACGTACCACCCACCGGGCCAGGGACCGAGAAGCCGGAGAGGTCGAGACCAGTCTGGGTCTGTCCCGACTCCCTAGCCCCTCCGCCTGAGGGGAGAGAGGGAGGCAGGCTCGGGTATGCGGAGCGAGCATGGCAGACCGACCCACCCCCGCCCGACTCTATGGAAGAGCGGGGGGAGCGGGGGGGAAGGGTGACTGGACAGGCGTCTGGCTGTCCCGTGATCACGAAGTGACCACGAGGCGGTAAGACCAAATACGACAACTAAGCCTAGGACAACCAACTGATCAGAGAGATGCTATCGGGAAGCAAACTGAACTGAAAAGCGGTAGCATATAGGCCACTGGGCCAAAACCAACTGATCAGAGAGATGCTATAGGGAAGCAACCGAACTGATGAGCGGTAGTATAGGCTCAATGAGCCAGGACCTAGGCTAAGCCAGACGCCTAACTAACCCAACTATAACAAAATACACAGTATAAATAAATAAAAATGAAAGAAAGAAAGCAATATAGCAGGAGAAAAAATCCAGGAGTGTACGACTAACCCGAAGGCAAGTCTACCACTCAAAGCTAGTCAGAGGCCGATACTAAGAACCTGGACTAGGGTCTGGATAGAAGAAGCCTACATAAGGTAAAATCCATGCATGCATGATAACCTGAGTAGACCGTATCCTAAGTAAGCGGATAATAATTAAATAGAGCGTACATAAATAAGGGGATGTTACTAGGTATGGGAGACCAAGAACGAACCCACCACGAGGCAGAACTATGCTGCCATGCTTCCGACCCCGAGATCGTATTTATACCTAAAAAACGGCAAATACTGTCTCAGGGCCGGAAAAAACCAACTAACCGTAAATACTGAGTACTTAACTTAGCTGCTGCGATAGCTGCACGCTCCATGATAGATAATCCAATGAAAGGGCACAAAAAACACAGAGAGAAAAATAACACGTGTGACTCGTGTGCGCTAACTGAAAAGGATGGCCACCAGAGGCGCAGCAGTCGGCAGCATAGGGATGGAGTAGTAGTAGTACGAGCTGCTCACTCTGTGGGTCGGCTCCCCTCTTGGAGGGTTTTTGTAGTGGGAGATTTCTATTGGCATTTGGCTCGTGGTAGTGGTCTCACTCGCCTAGTGTTCATACCGACACCCTCCTGGAGGTGGGTGAGCGAGTCAGTTATACTGACCTTTTTCTTTATTTTATTTATTCTCTGGTATGTGTTAGTACATTTACCCTAGAAATAATAGATTAAAGGATATTTCGCGCAGCGACACGAGCTGAGCCCAGAAATTAAGTTTCTGTGCAATAACAAATAACTTTAGTAAATCTAATAATAAAAGTAAAGGTTACTGTATCTTTGCAACTTGGGCATTTACTTTTCTTTCGACAGGATGATTATCATCCTAAACAAAAAAGATCATAATAACTATGCCTTTCATGAAGCTGACTTGACTGGTTCTGATATTGAAAATACATAATGTAAAGTACATCAAAGAACATTGGCCAGCTTACCAGAGAATTGCTTTAATGATTGAGGCCAGTGTTAGGCTGTCTGCTAACCTTGTGTCTGGAAGGAGAGGCATTTCAGAGAGGCTGTTGAAAGTGGACAGGGTTTGAATCCTAATTTTTGGTGAATTCAAGTTCAAGTTGTTTTGTTGAACTGGTAGAGAGGAAGAATTATTTTTGTTTATTGTAAACTAATGTAGTATTATGAGATTGACATTAAGGAGGACTTTTTTTCATTTGAGAAACCCTTGTCAGATGATTAGGTAAGAAGTAGGGGAAATTTTATTGGCGGAAATTTTAGAAGGTGGTTGGTCAGTGCCCAGATGTTTCTAGAATGAGTTTTATTATGTTATTTCATATTTCACACAATGAATAAACTTATTTTGCTTATGCATATTGTTTGCTGTGCCATTGGTTGGCTAAGGGATAGAGTTATCCTTACAAATTTTCTTTGTTTTACTAACTGGAAACGTTATCTCTTATCTGTGCAGCTTGGCTGCTTTTCTTTATATAATACGTACTGTCACCTGCTTGGATCATGTCAGTATGCCTTAAGGGTCTGTTTATTTATTGTCTGTGAACAGTGATAGGAATGTTTTGCTATTTTTGATTCACAATACTAGAAGATCCAGACCTTGTATGAAAACTCTTGGGATGGAAAATAAAATTGGTGTAAGATAAAGTACAGAAAAGACATGAGTGGCAACATTTCACAGATGCGCAATGTGTCACTAACTGTTAGAGGTAATGATCATGAATACTAGTACTCTATTTAGTCACAAGATAAGATACTAGTATTAATATAGTGTATTGTAGTAGTTGATCATTACCCTCTAGACTGGTAATTAGTGTGTTGTACCCTCATTAATAGTACAGTAATGTACATGTAATTATATTTTCTCTTAAGGGCTGATAATGATATACATACATTTGTGTGTCTTAGGGGCTGATAATTAATGATATGTATTTGTGAGGGTGTTTTCTGCCTTCAGTGGGCATAGTTCACTCTGGCATGCATTACTGTGTTTTTTTTTTTATATATATTTTCTATAGTAGACACTCCTCTACTTATGAACTAACAACTTAATAACTTTCAGACATATAAACAACGGTGACCATAGATTAAAACTGTACTTTACTGTATTGTTATCATAATTTGCTTAATGTATTCAATGTACATTTAGGTTTTATATGTCATTCTTATTGATAAAATACTCTATAAAATATAGTACAGTACTAGTACATATTGTGTTTTAGTACAAAAAAAAACATAAAAAGTACTGTACGTATTGACTCAAAGTACATATATCAAGTTGAGTTTACAAACAAATCAAGATACGAACAGCTGTTTGGATTGTAATTTGTTCGTAAGTAGAGGAGCGACTTTACTTGTCACAGCAGTTTATGTTGGTCCGCTGGCATGTTTCAAAAGCACAGGTATCTTATTTTCTCTGGCCTGATTGTATTTTTTCTGATCGTGAAGCTTGTTGCCCATGCACTGAGGGTAAGCTCACCAATGTATGGATGATGTTGGTGCCAGAAAGGGGGTTCTCAATCATTTCCCAACCAAGCACTCCTGGAATTAAGAGACCATTCACCCATACCCATATTTACCAGAAACATGTCATAGAATGGTTTCATGTTAAAACTGATAACATTCTGATGCATGTTTAACCAACCAATGAATTGAGATTATGATAAGTTTGTTAAAAAGAGTTAGTATTAACATTGTTTTTTGCTGAGAAATATATCCTCTTTTATGTATATGTACGTACTTATATTTCAAGATAAATTTGTACAGAAGGCCTTCAGGAAACTGTTCGATTCCCCTTTTCAAAAGCTTTCTATACAGATTTATTTTTAAATATATGTACATATACATAACTGTGGATTTGTTTCTCCATCTCAAGACTCATGCTACTGTGAGTATTTTTTAATCATTATTAGTGTACATTCCAGTGCCTGAAAGGAATGAACCAAAATTACTTTTACAAAGTACAATGTGAATGTCCTTTTTTAAACTACCAATTGAGAACCCCTGGTATAGAGAGATATGTGCTGAGCACTCTTCTTAGTCCAAAGAGACACTGAATAGATACAGTGCGTCACTGACTTACGGTAGATTTGATCTTATGGCACCTTTTGAGCACCATTAACATCTTTTACAGTGCCATAACTTAATGTTGCACAAGTTATGGTGTTGTTGATAGTGCTAACGGCAAGAATAGGCATTAAGTTAACACCGCTGTAACTTGATGTTACATCAAGTTATTGCATCGTAAGTGCCGTTAAAATGCTAGTAACAATGAAACACCAGCTTACAGCAGGAATCAACACATGGTACAGTGCTGGAATAGATCCCCCACCGTAAGTTGAGGACCTACTGTACCAGTGTAAGGACAAGAATCAAGAATCAGACTGAAATAAGAAAAGCAAGTTAGCTAGGTCTAGAGTACATTTGACATTTAGGCCTTAGATTTATGAAATCCTAGGAGTCGATATCTGAGGACAGAGGGACAGTGATGAGGGGGAATTATGTCTGCTTCATTTATCAAGAATAGATCCATCTCTTGGGTAACCAGTTACGTATTTATCAAGCAGCATGCATAAGTAAAATACAGTACAGTAATAGGTTTGTATTTAGAAAACAAAACACATTTTACATATTTGTAGGGTGTGAGAAGTTATTTGTTACAATTCTGTAAGTGCCAAAGGGGGATTTATGATGTACAGCATCTATATGTACTTTTATAGCTTTAGGGTAATGATAATAATTAAGCCACAGTTTATACAGAAAAAAAAGAGAGTTCTGTATAGAAGACTGTTTATGTTTATGAAAAGAACAGTTTCAAGTTGAGTTTTCATAAAACAAGAAAAAAGAATCTCATTTATGAAAAATAGGTATAAAAGTTTGTAAGTAGATCATCTTGCTGTGTTTGTTTATTTGGGCCATGTACTACAGCTATAGTGGTAGCACTAGGAGGAAAATGTGCAAAAATGGCAATAGCACTGATAAAGTTATTGTGTTTTCAAGCTCGTAAAAGATAAGGGATTTTGACGAAGGAAAAATCTATTTCTGGGTGATTGGCTCGTGTCGCCCTATGAAAGGATCCTTAATATCATTCTTTCTAGGTAAAATTAATCTAAAATTACCAGAGAAAAACAAAATTAAGAAAATGTCAGTAAAACTGACTCGCTCACTCTTAAAAAAGAAGTGTCGGTATGGCAATAGGGGGGGCGAGTGGGAACACTACCACGAGAACATTCACCAATTAGACCTTCCAATCAGAATCCCCACAAGAGAGAGCTGATACCAACGGGCGATGCGGCCGCCACTACTACCTACTAGAGGACGCCACGCGACAAGCAGCGCCCCTAGCGGTCATCCTTAATCTAAAAACATCTTGTCCTGCAGGGGGGGGGCAATCAATACAGGGGTGGGGTTTCATAGGGCGACACGAGCCAATCACCCAGAAATAGATTTTTCCTTCGTCAAAAATCCCTTTTCTGGGCTCAGCTCGTGTCGGCCTATGAAAGAGTACCAGAGAAACAGACAAGATGGGAAAAAAGGACAAATGAAAAACAGTTGTAAAATGAGGGATATAATATAAGTAAATCAGTTATTACAGCATATAAACTAAGTACTTAAGGCTAACTTATTCTAAACAGTGACATAAAAGAAAGTTAGTAATGTAAAGTACTTAAAATTACAGTAAACATAGTAAATAACAATAATACAGTGTTTTAATTTTAACAAAAACAGATTACTTAGATAACTTATTCTACAAAATATACAAACACATTGTGTCCTACCCTAGCATAAAAAATAAGGGTAGGTACACCCTGAAGTACATTATCAGTACATAGTGTGGATGTCCCTAGCAAAAAAATAAGGGACAATCCACTAATATGATCTCAGCGGCTAAGGCTAGGATATCCGTAGTAGCATGGCGATAGGGTGAGGCATGTTGGATGAGGTAGGTAGAGAGGAGACCTGGATCTGTACTACGACTACTATACAGTATCAGGAGAAACAATGTTTCCCGCTGCTACTGCAGAAAATTTTAAAGATTCCAAGGACTTTAGATAATGACGTTTAAAGACTGTCGGAGATTTCCATCCAGTATACTTTTTAAGATCCTCAAAGTTCATATGTTGAAAGTAATTAATTGAGGTGGCTACTCCCCTGATGTCATGTGCTTTTTGGAAATGAATCAGGATTGGCGTTGTTTAATGAAGTAAAGGATTTGTTGCCTAATGCCTTTTACTGACAAAGTACCACCTTTTTCTCTCATGAAGAGAGAACCTGAGGATCTTGAGGATGTACGAGATAGAAAGGCTCTTAAAGTTGATACTGGGCAGAGAGAAGGGTCTTGCGGAAGTGGGATGACTTTCCAAGGGGCCCACCTTGCAAGAGGATCCTCATGTTTTTTAGCCAAAAAACTACGATCCGGAGCAAGGCAGAACTTCTCCTGAGGGGAGGAATTCCACTGACCCGCATCTCTGGATAGAGCCGACAGTTCTGAAATTCTAGCTCCTGAAGCTAGGCTTAATAAGAATAATGTCTTTCTAAGAAGCATTATGAATGTACAAGACGAGTTGTCAGTATCTGAAGCTAGTTTGAGGACATCATTTTAAGAACCATGAAACTGCAAGGAGTAGGCCTGAGAAGGTCTAAGTCTAGCACAGGCTTTAGGGATAGACGTGAAATAAGATTCAGTCAGATCTATCTGGAAACCTAACTGAAAGATCTTCTTCAAAGCCGATTTATGAGTAGTAATAGTGCTAGCTGCTAAACCTTTTTTTTTTCAAACAAGGATCTGAAAAAGGATATAGCTAAATTAACTGTCATGGTTGTAGTGTTTGATTCTTTCAGAAGGATGCTAATTTTTTAACAGCTGAGTCATATTGTCTAATAGTTGACTCTCTCTTATCTGATTCTAGGAAGAGATATTTTGTGGATCAATATTAGCATCTTTATTAGCCGCAAAACTTCATGAAGTCCATAAAGTTAGGGTCTGAAGAATTCCTGAGGAAGCGAAACAACACAGTCCTCATTTGTACTGATTGTGACAGCTTGGTTGGATTGGGAATCCGTTGAGGTCGGACCCGACCTTCCAGAAGTAGAGGATACCAGTTGCTCTTGGGCCAGTCCGGTGCAATCAGAGCTACTATTCCCTTGAAAGTCCTCAGCTTGCTCAAGACTTTCAAGAGGAGATTCACTGGAGGAAAAGCATAAATTTTTCTCCACTGATCCCAATCTCGACAGGGCGTCCGTGGCATAAGCCAGTGGGTCCAGGTTGGGGGCCACATAGCAAGGGAGCTTGTGGTTCGCTTGTGAGGCGAAGAGATCTACTTGGAGACCTGGGACTCTCTGGCATATCCACCGGAATGACCCGTCGTCTAGGGACCATTCTGATTCCAGAGGGACTGACCGGGACAAAGCGTCTGCTATCACATTTCTTACCACCCGCCAGGTGAGTGGCGGACAGATGCCATTTGTGTTTGTTTGCTAGAGCAAAGATGGCTATCATGACATGGTTCACATGCTTGGATTTGGACCCTCCTCTGTTGATGCAATGAACTACCACTGCACTGTCCAAAACTAGTCTTAGATGAGACTTTTTTCGGGGGAAGCAAGTCAGTCTTTCAAGGTAAGAAATACTGCCATTGCTTCCAGAAACGTTTATGTGGAGCTGGCGTAATTGAACTGACCAAGTCCCCTGAACCTGTTTGAACTGAGAATATCCCCCCCACCCGGACAGGGAGGCATCCGTGTGAATGGTTAACACTGGAAGGGGATATTGAAGGGGTACCCGCTTGGCTAAGTTCTTTACTTTTGACCATGGACGGAGTTGATTGCGAAGGATCTGTGGAATTACTGACAAAACTTGTCCTCGAGATTTGGCGTTTGCTCTCGATCGCCAAACTCGATTTATATCTTTTAGCCTTGCTTTCAGGAGGATATCTGTCACTGAAGCAAACTGAAGGGACCCTAGGATTCTTTCCTGGCTTCTCCTTGATGTTTGCTTGCCATTTGAGAAAATGTCTGACAGATTTTGCTATTTCCTTCCGTTTGGCCACTGGAATTGACAGATTGTGGGAAGACAAATCCCATTGGATTCCTAGCCACTGAAAACGAGAACTCCCGGGGTTAAGTCTGGATTTCGTTTTGTTTATCTGGAACCCCAGATGTTCCAGAAAGTGAACTACCTTTTTGGTGGCTTTGAGGCATTCCTCGACTGTTGGTGCCCAGATCAACCAATCGTCGAGGTATGCTGCTATCATTATTCCCTGAGCTCTCAATTGCTGCACAACCACTTCTGCTATTTTCGTGAATACCCTGGGGGCTACATTCAGACCGAAGGGCATCACTTTGAATGAGAATGTCTGATTTCCTAGCCTGAATCCTAGGAATGGGCGGAAGTGTCTGGCTATAGGGATATGATAGTATGCGTCTGTAAGATCGATGGAGCATGTGACGGCTCCACGAGGGAAGTAAGGTCCTTACTTGCGAGAGGGTAAGCATCTTGAACTTGTCGCAACGAATGAAAGAGTTTATTAGCTTTGACAAGTCTGAAGATACCCTTCTTTTTGTTGAGCCTTCTTTGGCACGCTGAATAAGCGACCTTGAAATTTTAGATGCTTGACTCTCGCAATAGCTCCTTTCTGAAGGAGTTCCTCCGCATAATCTGTCAATTCCTTTGATGGTATTTGGCGGAATGACTTGATTGGAGGGGGATCTTTGTTCCAACTCCAACCCAATCCTTTGGACACTATGCTCTGTGCCCAATTGCTGAACCCCCACCTGTGACGGAAGAGGAACAGCCTCCCTCCTACCTGGGCGCCTCATTGTTGATGGGCGGGTTGACCACCACGCCCTCCTCTGAACTGCTTACTCCTTGTCGCCCTCCCTGCGCCCACGCTTGGCGAAAGTAGCCTCTCGCCCTACCTCTCGATTGTCTATTAAAGGGAGGGTAGGCCTGACCTTCATACATAGGGTTGAAGGCCGGCTGAGAGTGCGTAGGAGGTCGAAGGTTGTGCAGAGGAGGACAGCAGGAGGATGGGCTGGTTCTGCTTTGATGTAGAAGGTTGTCCCTGTTGGGTAAACCGGGACGGCCTGAACGAATTGCTGCTGTTGTTGTGTTTCTGGTAAGGCTGGAACCCCCCTTTTTTCCAGACTTCTTTGGTTTCTTACCAGCAGTGGGGACGGATTCTTGCTTCCTCTTAGATGAAATACCCCACCTAGCTCTAAGGCTCTGGTTGAGCCTAGCAGCCTCGTGGTGTACCTCATTTACAGCGGACTCTGGGAAGAGATCCGCTCCCCACATGCTGGAAGCCAGGAGTCTATTAGGCTCGTGCCTAATAGTGCACTCCTGCAGAACGTGCTTTCGGCAATTCCTCCTAGCTTGGAAGAAGTCGAAAGCATCCGTCTGAAGCTGGGACTTGGCCAAGATTTTAAACAAAGGTTCCGTGCCATACGAGAGAGCAGCCATCTCTGTTATAATCAGCGAATTGAGGGACCTGCCAAACCTAGTTCGAGCGTCGAACTCCGCCTGAATCAAGGAATCAGGCAGCCTTGGGAGCTTTTCGCCGAACTGGTCCATGGCGCAGTCCGGTTTGAGCTTACCAAGCGTGAACGTGGCTGGCAAGTTCTCCCACAATTCTCCAAAAGCTGGGAAGAGCGGAGAAGTAGACTCTGCCTCCCTTAGCTGTGGCATGGGCTCATCCTTGAGGACTGCCTGAAGAGTCGTTTCTACTATTTTTGTAGCGAACGGAAGAGAAGCCTCCTCCTCCGTCGCAAAAATAGTGAAAGGACTCTTGTACGCCTGGAGCTTGGTGTTTGTACACTCCCAGTCCTCAAGGCAGTGAACCCATTCGCGTTGAGCATGATCTCTACTGTAGAGAACATTCTCCCTGGAGATCTTGTCTTCCCTAGTAAGCGCCGCTACGGTCAGCCTAGCATAGCCAATGAAAGGCTGCGTCAATCCCGGAGGATAAAACTCGAAGTCCTCAATCCTTCGAGTTCCACACTCCGGGATAGAGATCATACCATCCTTAAACGGAGCGTAAGCGGCCACTCTCCATGGGTTTCTCCATGGAGAAAAGCTTGGGTAGTTGGACTCATATTGGTGGAAGCTGGAAAATACCAGCACTTGTTACTGGTAGACTGGAAGAGGGACCTGAGAGAGCCCAGCGTACTCGGTCCTCATTCTCTCTAACTCTTGTTAGAGAGATCCTGGATGGACTGGCCCGACTGAGACAAAGAGTGCTCGACAGTTGTGCGAACATCTGCTCGAACTTTGTTCCTAGGGCGGAGACTTGAGAGCCAACCATCTCACCCACCTGTTGCATCACCACTGCTGAGAAAGCAGTGGGATCAAAGGTGCTGGGTCCCGCTACTCCAACTGGCGTTACCGGAGTGGATGCCGTGGAGGTCGGAGAAGGCATTGGCTCGGCAGGGAGCGCGAGCCTTCTAATTAGAGACCCTTGCTTCTAGAGCTCTTTGAGTATGAAGAGCTCGGCTTGGGCCTTCACCGCGGTCAGCATAGGAAGTCGAAGACTTCTTAGCTGAAGAAGACGACGACGACTTTTTAGAAGTCGTCTTAACTAGGGTCTTCGGTTTCTCTCTGTCCCTTCACCTTTGGGGGTACAGAGAGAGCGGGAGAGCGGGTAGGGATCTCAGATCCCACAAAGCCTTGGAAAGAAGCAGTAGAAGAAGGGACAGGAGAAGATCCAGGAGCGCCCAAGGAAAGACCTTGGGCACCCGACACACCTACCTCAACCAACAAATCCTCAGCACCTACCGCCATAGGCTCAATGTTAAGGTCCAAGGTAGCGACGTCCGGGACCGATCTTTGTGTGTGGCCACGACCCGAAAGACTGCTGCATCTCCTGCTGGATGGAGGCTATGAGAGGGGCTGCGGATATGGGGTCAACTTCCTGTTGGACTTGCCCCGGGGAAGATCGAACGGCCAGCTTCTTGTCTAAAATGTAAGGCTGGCCTTTGGCGGCGTTCTTCCCGAAGCCGCCCACCCACGCTTTCAGGGTTGCAAGAGCGACCTCCCTCACACCAGCAGC
Source organism: Macrobrachium nipponense (assembly GCF_015104395.2). NCBI lineage: Eukaryota > Metazoa > Arthropoda > Malacostraca > Decapoda > Palaemonidae > Macrobrachium > Macrobrachium nipponense. Next base: position 19,469,012 of record NC_087224.1, on the reverse strand, counting down.
CTGAAAGAAAAGGCGAAATGAGCTTCTAATGGCGGGACGGGGTTAACAAACTTATGTCTAAGAGTTGTTAGTAAAACGATAAAAAAGTCTATAATCGACTTCCCCCACTCCACCAGCTGACTGGCCAGGTCGTAACAGATGGCGCAGGCTTCCGGGTGCCAGACGATCATATCGTTGTAAGGCGTGGCACACGGAGCGTGAGACCTGCACTCATCGTGGGCGCAGGGGTCGTACAACGTCGCGTTGCATCCAAGGACCTGACAGTTGGTAGCCTGTAAGTGGAAAGATACATAAGTATCAGGAGAACACTTACAGCCTAACAGTTGCTCCGCTGGTGCCGGAGCGAGAAAGTTAGATTAAACCAGAGCCCCGCCATAATACGTGTGGTAGTAATATGGTTGGTTGTCCTAGGCTACGCCGGAGACAAGAGATAGAATCCAACCAGGTGTGGTGGTGAAACCACGACGGATAACGGCGGAGATGGTATACATAAAAAATAAATAAAATTATAGAAATCATCGTAAAAACTAGGGTATATCCTTAAAAATAACAATAATTATCAAACCTTTACCCCTCCCCGTCTACTAGAAGAGTGCCCTGGGTAAGAAGCAAGCTCCCTTCCGGTAGCGGGGGAGAGATGTAAGGATATAGTAGGCAAGCAACCGACCACTAGTAGTGACCACCCCGCCCGCTGGCGGAGCCAGTAATCTATAACCAAAGGTGCCCCGGCTGCGGCGGAAGGCTCCGTTCGTTATAGAGAGGGAAGGTGACTGAGCAACTGGGGAAGGGGGGGAGGGTCTCGGCGTAACACGGCGGGAGAGAGAGAGGGGGGGGGTGGCCTAATTCCTCCCCGTTCCCAACAACTTATACCGCTCCGGTAGACCCGGTACCCTATGAGTGGTCGCCGCTATACCCCCCGCTGGGGAGAACCCCTGGCCTCCTCAGAGAGGGAGGGAGGAAGGCAACTGAGGTTGTCATGGCAACCAAGGGGTCCCCCAGACGCCTCCCTATACCTGGTAGGGAGGGAAGGGGAAGGGTAAGGTGCGATGGAACACGTGACCGCAAGTGGCCTAAGCCGCGATAGCAACACAACCGTGGAAGGGCCACGTGAACCAAGCTGTACCAATACATTGGACATGCACCTAGGCTAGCCTAACACCCTAAATAGAACTAAATTTACATCGAAAAGATGGAAAAGACACTTTTAGTAGAAGAAAAAGAAGCCCAGGAGGAGGCAAACTGTTCCGAGGAACAGAAGCCTACTCGGAGCCAGCGATAGCCGATGAAGAGCAAGAGCCGGGATGCTGGGCTGGAACACAGAATAGCCCTAAATACCAAACTAAGAGAAATGGTAAAAGGGCTACCTAGCTAAACTCGATGTAAAAAACGATGAACATGGATATAGTAAGCCCATAAAGTATAAGAAGTCCCAGTATGGAAGACCGGGAATTCTTAACGAGGCAGCATGGCGCCGCCACGAGACAACCGGGAAACCGTATATGACCTATTAGAAGGAAAATACTGGTTCCTGGAAGACTAAAATACAGTAAAACACTACTTATGAGGCACTTAACTTAGCCGTTGCGATGGCAGCACGTTCCATGACGGAAGATGAGATAAATCCCGAGAAAAGAGCACAAGCAAGAAAATGCGTCCGAACGCTGGCGCTAATAATTAAGGATGACCGCTAGGGGCGCTGCTGTCCGTGGCGTCCTCTAGTAGTAGTAGTGGCGGCCGCATCGCCCGTTGGTATCAGCTCTCTCTTGTGGGGATTCTGATTGGAAGGTCTAATTGGTGAATGTCTCGTGGTAGTGTTCCCACTCGCCCCTATTGCCATACCGACACTTCTTTTTAAGAGTGAGCGAGTCAGTTTTACTGACATTTTCTTAATTTTGTTTTTCTCTGGTAATTTTAGATTAATTTTACCTAGAAAGAATGATATTAAGGATCCTTTCATAGGCCGACACGAGCTGAGCCCAGAAAATAAATTATGTACCACTGCAGAAAAACTTTTGTTAAAATTACGGTGGCAAAAAAAGGTGAGGAATGTTAATATAGAGTACCAGTAATTCACATATTTGAGAAATGACCTTCTAAAATGCTCATATATAAGAGTACTCTGTCTTGTTTCACTGTTATTTCTTTTTAAAAGGAATCGCCTTCTTAATGACCTATGTTTTTGTATACACGTATAGGTAAAGTTTTTATGAGAAGTTATGTGAAACAAGCAGGAAATATTTTCAATGGTATGGCAATCATTTTACCTGATGAAAGTTATACTATACAGGCAGTCCCCGGGTTACGACGTGGGTTCCGTTCTTGAGACGAGTCGTAAGCCGAAAACCGTCGTAAGCCGGAACATCATCAAAAATCCTAAGAAAACCTTATTTCTGGGCTCAGCCGTGTCGCTCCGTGAAATGTGTCCTCTTTAGCACTAGAAACACCTTTTATTTAGGTGAGCGAGTCAGAGACTTCTGACATGTCCAATTTAGCAGTTCTCTGGTATCATAGCAATATTTTACTAGAAATAGTGCTAAAGAGGACACATTTCACTGGGCGACACGGCTTCCTCGCCCAGAAATAGATTTTTCCTACGTCAAAATCCCTTTTTTAATGCTTTGGGTGCATTGAAAACTATGTAAACTGCATTCTTAAGGCATTTTTCATTAAAAAACCTTCAAATATTGATTATTTTGCATTTTTGGTGTCATATTTCATCTGCCAGATGAGCGCTGTAGGCGTCGTAACCCTGGAAATAATGTCTGATGAATATAATTGAAAAGTGTCGTAACCTCGGAACGTCGTAAGCCGAGACCGTCGTAACCCGGGGACTGCCTGTATTGTTTTAGGCAGCTGGAGAAGGTGCAATGCTACCCTACTTTTTTTGTACTTCACTTTGTCACAGATTGTAGTGGTGCATGTCTTTCACATTCTGGCGGGAACTTTCACCAGTTTGCGAATTTTTGTATGCGTTGCTTCTTTAAAATTATCACTCATTTTTTTTTTTTTTTAAATAGGCAGTTATAAGCATTTTAGTTTGAGGACTACATGGTATTTGGCAGTTATATAAGCAGCTATCAGTTATAAGCATTTTAGTTTGAGGACTACATGGTATTTGGCAGTTATATAAGCAGTTATCAGTTATAAGCATTTTTAGAGGGGATTTTGTATTTCCGCTGTGGGTTCTGGAACCTATGCCCGCGAAAAAGTGTGGTAGTACTGTATGTCACCGATACACAGAAACTGTTGGCGTTATCTGGACTTTAAGGAACATCCTTGAAGAGCAATTTGGTTGGAACTGTTAGTGTAGCATCACCAAACATTTATAAAAACCTGCCCTGAAAGGAAAGTGAGCTCTGTTGAGAAGTGAGGGCATTATTATGTCTAATAGCAAATATGAAGAGGAATTCTTGTAAGGACAAGGCACACATGGTGGTTCTTGATCTTTCCACGCTGCCAAATATCTTGATTTGCAGTCTTAATGAAGATACTTATTGTGGATATTTATCTATTTATAGTAGCATCTAAGGAAGGTTTAAACAAGAATTTCATGAAATGTGAATCAGCTTTATTCACATCCCTTGTGTTCAGAAATAAATAATTGTCGAACATTAATAGTCAATAGATGACATGTCGAGATGTTGAGTTGTGATTTTGATATATAAGACAGTCAAAATAATTTATACATTAGAACTTATGAGTATTTATTAAATACATATATAACTAATAAATGTATATCAACTGAAGTCCAGTAATTTATGTACAGTATAAACCTTTATTTAAGATGTTTTACTTGGTATAACTTTATCCATTCCTTTTACTGCAAATTGGTTTGTTTAATAAATCTGTTATTTTTTTATAACAATTGTTTTATTATAAACCTATTGTGCTCTTATTCCCTTTCACTTGTTAGTTTTCTGTAAAAGAAAACTGTTGAGATGGCTATTTGTCTGTCTGTCCTCGCTTTTTCTGTCTGCCCTCAAATCTTAAAAACTACTGAGGCTAGAGGGCTGCAAATTGGTATGTTGATCATCCACCCATCAATTATCAAACATTTCAAATTGCAAACTTCTAGCCTCATTAATTTTTATTTTATTTAAGCTTTAAAGTTAGCAATGATCATGTATCTGGCACTGCTATAGGTGCCAACAACACAGGCTACCACCGGGCTGTGGTTAAAAGTTTCATGGGCCATTGTTGAGAGTTTCATACAGCATTATATGTTGTGCAGAAAACTCGATTGCGCTGAAGAAATTTTTGCAATTTTTTTTTGTACTTATTTTGTGTATTTCGGTAGCTGTTGAAAATGTTATGAGAAATAGTGAACTGGAATAAATCCATCAAGTAGCCTGGTGCTAGTTTTATTACTCAGAGTGCATTGCATTTAACACATTTCAGTGGAAGGGACTTTGCTAAATACAGACTTAACATTGCGCTCAATTCAGGCTGCGGAATCCCTTCAATCTGGTTAACCTTAGTATGAAACAGTAAACTCCAATACGGTTATTTATTATTATTTTAATATTATTATTAATATTAGTTCCAAATGGGCCATTGACTTGAAAATTAAGCTTCCAAAGAATGTTGGTTTCAACCTCCCACCGCTAACTGATCATGATACAGAGCCAGTGGTTTTTCATTTCCCTGGGGGAGGTGCAAATCCACCACATCTGAGTGGCGTGCCATGACGCCAACCACTAGACTAGTGGACCAGCTGTATGTTGGAATTTTGTTGATGTCAATATGCTAAAAAACATCTACAGATTATGTTTTTTGAAGGGGAAGAAAATCAGCCACCTGATGAAACATCTAGTAAGAAGGGAGAATGGAATTAGCACAGCTTTGTAAACATGTCAACTTCAAGCACGTTAAGGGAGATGGTCTGTTGTTAAAGTGATATAGTGTTGTGACATGCCACTCACATGTCGCGGGGGGTTCGTGTCTCCCCAAGGACAATGAAAAATCATTGGTTCTGTATCATGGTCAGTTACTGCTGCAGTGGGAGGTTAAAACCAACATTCTTTGGAAGCTTGAGTTGAAAGTCAATGAACCCTGTGTGCTTGCTCCATGTGAATAGTTTTCATCTACTGAGATATGATAATAAGGAACATATTGACATCACTACATTGAACATCCCAACTTTTCATCTTGTTTAGGGGACAAAGTACCTCAAATCAATTACTGAGCAGGAAGAGAGAAAGTACCACTCTCACTAGTGCATGAGGGTCATACAGACTTCTCGACCCCACCCAGAAAGCACCTCGGAAAAAAGTAGATCATGTAATTTTTTCTCACCATTGTGAACACTTAACTTCAATGCACTGGGTTAATTGATAGTCAAGCCTTGCTATTCTGTTGCAAAAGCGGGTTGCATTCTGAGCCTCATGGATGATTTCATTATTGGCTCCAAAATCATGAAAATACAGTTTGGGCTTGAGTTTTACGACGCACATAGAAAACGAGGTGTTACATACCAATTGGGTGGTTGTAATTTACAGTCATGCCAAGAACATTTTTAGTAAACTTTGCAATAAAGCCTGATTCTAGGACAAAATCCTTCAAACTAAGTGACATGACAGATTTTTTTTTTTTTTGTTTTTCATTGACTAGAAGTATAGTTTTGAATTTGTAACAAAAGCATGTGTAGATAAAGCCATCAAACATGGCCAAGACTACAAATATGAAATCATTACTAATATCCTTTTTTTTACAGTTATGCAATGAAGAAATTAAAGGCAGAAAATAAATGAAAGAATTTCTAGAACTAGTTAACTGAAGTGAAGTACTATATTCAAAGTTATATAACTGTGCTGTACAAGCGCAAACAAAGAGGTAATACATTGTAATACGTGTAGGTACTACATATATCATTAATAACCAGCCATGCTATTTTTTTATCTACATATGTATGAAAGTGATTATTGACTTGAAAAAGTATAAGGTGATATGCCTTTAAACCTTCCCGATTTAGGGAATCTTTCACATTACAAGATAAACTTAGCTTTTTGAATACTCTAAATTAAGTGTACAGGCTATTTTATCCACATACTGATGGTGCCAGAATTTGTTGCTCACACCTCTCGTTAACACACGAAATTTTTGTCTTGTAAAAATGTGACGGGTGTTCATAAACAGATGCCACCACTAAAGTTGAAGAGACAGCCATACTTGGTGTGGAAAATTGGGTGAACCAAAGATGGATTCATCTTCCTAAAGCAGAATGTTGTCTTATGGAGAAGTGGAGAATGTGGTGGGTACGGCAGGGGTTCCATTCCCAGCAGTGCGCTGAAACCTGAGAAACTTCGTAGACTGGAACATCATAATTACAATGGGAATAAATGGCTCTTACGGCGCCATAAAACCAGGTGACGGTGTAGTAAAATCAGGTTACCAGTGCCGTGATCCAAGCGCTGTAAAGTCAGAAAGCTGTAGACCGAGACAGCCGTAACCCAAGGACTGCCTTATAATGATGCCACAAGACAGTTTTTCCATCTTCCATATGAATTGTCCTGTTTTGGTTTTTATTTTACAGGCAGCCCCCGGGGTACGACGGGGTTTCCGTTCTTGAGACACGTTGTAAGCCAAAAATCATCTAAGACGGAACATCGTCAAAAACCCTAAGAAAACCTTGCTTTTAATGCTTTGGGTGTATTGAAAACTATGTAAATTGCATTATTATTGCATTTTTCATCCAAATAACTTTCAAATATATTCATTATTTTGCATTTTTGGTGTCATATTTCTTGTGCCAGATGAGCGTTGTAGGCGTCGTAACCCTGGAAATAATTTATGACAAATATAATTGAAAAGCGCCTTAACCTCGGAACGCCATAAGCCGAGCCCGTCATAACCCAGGGACTGCCTGTACAAATCACATAGTATAAAGAAATACTTGCAACACGACAGCACTAAGTACAGAATCTAAATGTCACAGTTATCGTTGATGTTGTTGCACATCTTAAAAGTTTATGAAATTTCAGTAATTAATCAACACCACTTGAGAGTACACAGGGTAGACACTACAGCCATTTCCAGGGTTACCTCAGGGTTCTCTTCTCGAAGCGTGGCGTAAACTGGAACACTGTATTAAAAAATTGATAAAAATGAGAAATAAAGTGATGGAAGCCATCTGTGATCTTGTACAATTTCTTTAAAAAGATGTACAAATATTAATCTGTCACTTACAGCTTGCCGTAAGACTGAAACGAAATAACCTTGGAACATCTGCTTTAACTTGGAACAGATTTTTTATGAATATATTTGAAAAACACCATAAGCTTAGAACGATATAAGCTGAGACTGACGTAACCCCGTGACTGCCTGTGCATACATAATTGGACTTGGCCCAGAATAACTACAAAATGGAGAAATTGCAATTACTGTAATGAATATTTGAAACTTATATTAAAATGACTTTGGCGCTCCAATCTTTTCAAGAGTAGGTGTCTAGCTTTGGCACTGTAAGCGCCATTGACGGGACTTACAAGAAGAATAGGTATGTAGTTACGGTGCCGTAAGCCCCCGTTAAAGCCCCATTAAGGGTGCCTATTAATTGATAAGCACCGACTTACGGCGGAAACCGACTTAGGCGCGCCATTGGAAACAGACCCCCGCGTAAGTCAGGAACTACCATATTGAAAACCTTCGAAGTCTGGGTCTTATCTAAAGTTCATCTCGTCATAGGAGAAGTTGTTCCTTAGAGCTCAGAAAAAGTCTTACATTAATTGATGATGACACTAAGACAAATTGAAATACACAGTACAGTTTTTCACAATTTGAAATTCACCATATTTCACCCATTGTTCTTATGAGGGTACAAACCTTTGTCTTTTGTTTAGGGGTATATTAGTAACGAGAGAGAGAGAGAGATAATGATGCATAATTTATGGTTGTCATAAAATTTTAATTAAGAAAATAATGAGATGGGAATAGCAAACAGGCTTAATTATTTTTTGTGTATGATGTCCCCAGTCTTCCTTGTGTACATAACCACATGTGCCAGCATGCAGGATTGGTATACACTATATAATATAGTATATATAATTATCGAATATAACCAACAATATATATAGATATTATATATATATATATATGTAATAGATATACATATATATATATATCTATATATATATATATATATATATATATAGTATTAGTATATATATAATATAATATGCACATATATAATAAAATTACAAAGCCACGGAGGAAAATGAAACAGTGAGTGCTGCGAGATCTTTCGACTCCACGTCCTTTGCTTAGCAGGGAAAGCAACAACATAATATATAAAATTCCATGTATGGACTGCCCTCTCTTTTATATCGGACAATCTAGTTGTGCTTAGAAGTAAGAATTAAACACCATGAATATTCTGTCAAAACTGGGCAAACATCTAATGCAATATTCATTCATTTAAGTGAAAATGACCGCCCGATAAATTGGATCAGCAGTTCAGTAATTGCAAGATCAAAAGATGTCTTGTCATGAAATCTTTAAGAATCTGCCATTATACATCTTACTTACAATTGTGATTTTAATGTCAGTTGTGGCCTGTTATATTTGGAACCTTGTACTATAAGTAACGTGTTTAAGAATGACCTTGAAGATACAGTCACAGATTTAAATACAAATCAGTTGCCTTATAGATATTATCTTTGTATATGTGTATGTTGAATAAGTTGAGCTTGCAAAAAAAAAAAAAAAAAGTTTTTATTGTTTATCAAAAATTTGTATGTGGTCAGTTGCTGCCCTATATAATCCTTTAATTGCCTTGTCCCTGATTCTGAGCAGTTGGAGTCTTTTTGTAAACCTCTGAAATTGTACCCATATTTATGTTCGTTTGGGAAGGTTACTAATTCTCCAGGTGTGTTGGATTCTGGGTACTTATTTCCTCTATAATCCCTATCAGTCATTTATATGGCCCTTCCTTGTACACTCATGTTCTCAGTCTGCCAAGTAAAAGACGTTGAGTCAAAAGATCTCGCAGCGACTCCATTCTTTATTTTTCCTTTGTGGCTTCTACCTTTATTTATCTAATATTCATCACATTCTAAATTTTTGTGATTCAGTTATATGTATATATATATAATATATATATATATATAGATATATATATATATATATATATATATCTATATATATATACGATATATATATTATATATATATATATATATATATATATATATATATATATATATATATATATATATACAGGGGTCCCGCCGTATTCCGCGGGGGATGCATACCAGACCTCCCTGTGAACAGTTAGAACCCGCAAATGTTTGGAACCCCTATAAAAATGCTAAAAAAACAGTCTTAGTTTTTGTTAGTTAAACATCAAGAAAAACAACCACTAAAAAATGTTCATACTTTTGGTTTTTTTAATAGTTTTATCACAAAAAGTGCATTTTATGATAAGAAATTGATGAAAAAAAACCAGGAATGTATGGAGATTTCTCATAGAAAAGTACTGCAAATGCGCTAATTTTCTGCAAATAATGCAGGGAAACATTCTCGAGAGAAATCCGCAAATGTGTGAGTCCGCGAATCCGGAGGATGCGAATACGGGGGTTCCACTGTATTATACGTATCTATATATATATATAATATATATATATATGCTTAAAAATCACAGTAGATGCACGTGACTTTGTTATATGAGCAAATACCACAGAAAAATGGCAGCTAGGTCTGTATCAAGCACTTTCTCCTGTTTGTTCAGGTACCGTCGGACCACTAATGAAATACAGCTGGAAAGATTACAAAGCAAACAAAAGATCAAGAATAAACCCGGATGGTTAATTGCCAAAAGGGTAAAAATCAAAGAGATAATCGAGGATAATCGGAGATCACACTGTCACGAACTAAAACCATAGATTTAACCATAAGAGAAACGGAAAGCTTAGCCATACAAAGTCCAAAAACATGTATACAACTGAATACTATGATAATTTTGTTGCTATATTTATCATAAACTTTTTTAATTTATGAAGGCATCGAGTTAAACAAACCAAGACTTAAATTTAGAACACTCCATTATTTGATTTGGTGAAACAAGATTCATTGATATTATTTTTAACTGTTTCGCTACGCGGCATTAAGGACCTTGCCTGACCCCAGTTAATAGAATGATCTTAATCTCTCATATGTACGAATAATTAATCGATATTGACCAGTTTCTCACTAAATAGTATTGGTGCTTGGTTGATTCGTTGTTAAGGCGATTTTCCAGTTTGTCCAAAATATATTTTATTACACTTTTTACAAGGAATTTCAGATATGTAGCCAGAAACATCTTTAGGAGAATTTTTTTATTACTAAACTCTCAACATTAATATTACTGAAAATAACATTTATATTGAGAAACTTTAAAATTCGAGAATGTCATGTTTACTAAAGTCAAGTTTGTCATTAGTTAAACAAATATTTTTTCTGGCTCTTTCCCGCTGCTACATCTACAAAAGTCATTGGGTATCAAGTTTCAAGGCACTATCTTAAGTAGTTTTAATCTCAGCGTCAATAAACTGCGGGCTACAGACACGTAAAGCTTTTTAGAACATCCCAGAAAAAACAGAGAATTTACCATTTTGATAATGAACAAAAGAGGCAATGTTGGTTTATTTTCGAAAGACTGAAAGGGTGAAATTTCTATCATTTGTATGGACTGTAGCATCAAGAAAATTCAAATTACAATTTCTTTCTTCCTCTACAGTAAATATTATAGGAGGGACTAAATTATTGAACTTAATCAGAAATTCCTGGAGATTTTCGTGAACTGGCCAAATACAGAAAATATCACCCACATACCTAAACCTTATAACTTTTGGGGGGAAATTCTTGGTAAGAATTTTGTCTAAAAAAAATCCATGTAAATATAGCCATACCGGACTTTTGTACAAAAAAATCCACCATTAAAACAAAATTTACTATCTTTGGTACACATTCTTATGAGACTAACAAGGTTTACAACAGTTGAAGGAATATCATAATTTTCTAATTCTTCCTCCAAAAATTCAAGTAAATCATTTACAGGCACTTTTGTAAATGAAGAGACCACATCAAAACTAACTATACTGAAATTAAAATTCAAATTTAAACTTCACTTTGTTTATAAAATCGACAATTTTTTTTTTACATTCGTGTTAGAAATGTTTCCTACCAAAGGTGTAAGAATTTTTACAAGCCATTTAGATAAACTATAAAAAACTGAACCTACTGAACTAATGCTTGGTCTGATAGGGTTATTGATTTTGTGTGTCTTGACTAAACTGTACAGATAAGGTAGGGAGGTGCGTTGAGGTGTAAATTGGTTAATTAAATGGTCGAAGCCCTTTAGAATGGATTTAATTTGTTTATTAAAATGGGAGTTCACTGCCTGTGTAGGATCAGACCTCAGTTTCGTGTAAGTTTCAATATCACTTGATAATGCCATTATTTCATTTACATAGTCAGTTTTATTCATTATTATAACTGCATATACTTATCTGCCTTTGTTACTTGCACTGTTAAGTCGTTTTTAAGCTTTTTATAAGTCAGGAGAAATCTTACTGGTAGTACACTAGGGGGAGAAAACTTGGCCATAGCACCTTACACAATTCCTTTACAAACATTGATGTCCTCAGGACATCAGTATTATGACTAAATTTCCCCAAATAACAAAACGATTTTGAAATAGCAACATAGTCCAGTCAAAAACACCGAAGCTTAATCCATATCCCAAAGCCGCTGTTGTAGAGCTATCCACCGGTTTGTCCGATAAATTAACCATGAAGTCCACGTTGGCATGTTTAGTTCATTCGCCATCAAAGGCGGTTGCAACACTTTCTCAGTTTCCCGTAGTAATAATCCAGCATCCGATTCTTCCACTCCCCAAGAACAGTCTGGTTAAAGCCATATCTTCTGCTTCTAAGGGATGCTTCACCAACTTGCACTTTTGTGATTTCGACGTACTTCTGAAGTATGATGCGTCGAAACTCTTCGAAAGGCTTCTCTGCTGAACGAAGAATTCTCCCTGGTAGAATCGATTTAGTCATCGCTTACCATCTCATGCACTTCCGTAGAAGGTTAAGTCGAAGTTTCAGTTTGTGAGCTTAGATAAGAGTCTTGGTTTGGTTAAACTCGATGATGGAAAAATTTGTAGATAAATATAAGCAACTAAATTAATATATTCAGTTTTATATATTGTGATGGCTGGCTTGACCACCACACAAAACACTAAACTTTTATCCAAATAGTATTCACCAAAATACCATACTAAGTCCACAAAAGGTGGAATAGTATCCACTGCAACTAAGAGTGCAAAGTTCCAAATTCAATGGGGACAAAGAAAATACTTCAAAATATACTTAATTTTAATACACAACCTTCAGATAGAAATAACACCTGAACCTCAACAATACAATAATTAATGAGAAACACTCACTCTTAAACTCCCTGCAAAAGAAAACAATTACACGATTAAAGAAAGGTCATCAACACATACATACTAAAAGGGGAGTCCAGTCCAGAAAGGAGAGGCAAGCGAAAAGTAAGAATATCCTAACAAATACAATCTAAATATCCCTAACAAGTTCCTCAAACGACTTTATAGGTCTCCTCTTAGAGGACATAACTCACGTCTGGAGCTTAATCTGGGTGGCAGGGAAAACTGATCCGAAACTATGGTGATGGAAGGCTTTCACAAGCTCCACTAATGACGTCAGCAGAGTATCACAGGTCGTGACCTCGATAAAGATAATAATAGGCTATATTTATTACCTTGGGACAGAGAGGTCCCCTTGGCCTTTCTTTTACTGAACCAAGGGCAGTACATCAAAAAGCAAGAATAAAAGGTCCTTGCTTGCAGAGTAAGGATATCGAGCTTCAAAACGTAGCTCTGCAATGGCGAGGAATAAATATAGTTCCAACAGCAATAATCGTGCCCTTCAAGGTTGGAGGCTCGAAACACACTGAGGCAAAAACCTCCAAGCATAAACCTCCATCCCTCGGATAACGAAGGATCGCCGCCACGTAACCAACACAACTTGAAAATATAAAACAGTCGTTAGCCAATAATAAACACCAAGATAACCACCGGTGAGGAGACAAAAAACTAATAAAGAAAGAATACAACACTTCCATACTTAACATTAAAAATCTAAAAACTTAAATAATTTAGAAATTAATGACAACTAAGTTACAATATGTTTTTTGAACATTGTAAGGCTAAGCTTCCACATCTGTTATAGTTTAAATCTGTATGGTTTTAGTTTGTGACGTCGTAGTCCCTGATATCCTGGATAATCTCTTCGATTTTTGCCCTTTTGGCAATAACCGTCTGGTATTCTTTATCTTTTTTGTTTGACTCCCTGGTATGGCCTTCTGCAGAAATGGAGGCAGAAGATACGTTTCCTACCCTTGGAAGCAGAGGGTATGGCTGTGGTAGAACGAGTGCCTACTTGGTTACGATGGTGAGGGTGGTTCTATTCCAGCTAAAAAAATATATCTAAAATGACAGGTGTATATATATATATATATATATATATATATATATATATATATATAAGAGGGGATGTAGACTTTTATCCTTCTCATGGTCGGGTCGGCAACGGTGACCTCCTGCTGATTATGGCGTGCATGCTCGTTTCCCGCTACCGGATATCACGATTTCTCATATTTCTTGGAAGTCGGATCTCAAGGTTTTGTAGTGACAAGCGTATCCAAAAAAGAGCAAAGGATTTGAGAAGTTAAGAGGGCATTGTGGATATTACAATTTTATATATATATTATATATATATATATATATATATATATATTATATATATATATATATATATATATATATATAGTTTGTAATCGTGCTTGCTGGCACGTGAGATTATACACACGCGAGAGAGAGACAGGGAGCATCATACAAAAGAAAAAAAAGATGATAATAATAATAACAATCAAGATGCTGTTTGCTATTCGCTAGACCGAGAAATCCCATCTCGTTATTTTGTCTTAAATTTGATGACCACCATAAATTAAGCAAGGTTTTTTTCTCTCTTTCTCATCTCTCTCACTACCCCCTTCCTCCTCGTCCTCCTCCGCCTCCTCCTCCTCCTCCTCCTCTCTCATTTACATTTATTTTAATAATTATAGGATGGCGCCACTGGCATGATTATTAGTCTGTGTAAACGATAAGGAATTATCATAGAAATATCAAGAGTCATTTGCGCTGTGCGTCTTTTGTTCGAGGCCCGTGGAGCGATATCCTAAAGTTGAGAAGAAGAACTCCTTGGACTTCTGTACGAAAGCATCCTTAGTCAGAATGCAAGACAAGAAAAAACCAATGGGCTTCAGGACGATTCCCAACGTCGAAATGGCGGGAAAATTATCGGCCTACGGTTGTTTCAAAGCGAAGAAGTTCGCCGAAGTTCATAGCGAAGTTATCGAGAGTCCTCTGGTGGTGCGGGTTCTCCCCCTTCCCCCCTCCCTCCCCCACCTCCCACACACTCACATCCATGAGTGACCCCAGGGTTGCCAGCGGAGCGGAATTTCGGCTACGTATAGCCATTTTCAATCCTTTATAGCCAGACTGACTCATGGACCTATG